>NC_044920.1:496180-518919 GCF_003576645.1 Ipomoea triloba | reverse complement strand
AAAAAAAAAAAAAAAGGAGGCGGGGGGGAGGGGGGGGCGGGGATATGAACAACAACAAGAGATATATAAATGTTAGGGATGACAAGGATAAAATGATCATTTCATAATTCTTAGTTTTTCATATTTTTAATTTGGCTTATTATCTCAATAAACTAATGCAATAAATCATTTTACTAATAGCCTATTGACCAAATCAAACCAGTCAAAATTGGCTTATCATTACCAAACACCCCCTTTACCAAAAACTAAAGCTGGGTATATTGATGGAAGAATAGCATCCAGATTAATTATGTTTTGTGTATATATGTAGAGGCGAAAAGGGCAGAAGAAAATTATCAAGCATTGTTGCATGCTTTTGATAATTCTTTGGATATTTTGGAGGTTCTTAAATTAATATTTGATATAAAAAGTGGTGAAGACGAAGTAATTCTTCATCTCCGCCC
Organism: Ipomoea triloba; assembly: GCF_003576645.1. Classification (NCBI taxonomy): domain Eukaryota; kingdom Viridiplantae; phylum Streptophyta; class Magnoliopsida; order Solanales; family Convolvulaceae; genus Ipomoea; species Ipomoea triloba. Next base: position 518,476 of record NC_044920.1, on the reverse strand, counting down.
TGTGGTGGTATGTTAAACCTTTGTTCTTACTGTTCTTATCATGCATTTATGTGTAAAATACTAAAATTAATCTGATAACCTCCAAACATTTGTCTTGTATATTAGACACTTGATCGTGAACAATCATATGGTGATGATGTAATAAAGAGAATTTCTCCATCTCGATTAGATATGTTCCGAGGGGAGGGAGTGCTATTGCTAATATCATCTGGTGAACACTTCCCCTTTTATGCATATTATATGCCTACAGGAGTAAGGATGATTTGGGTTCCTATTACAAAGGTTGAGAAGATGGATATACAAAAAATTCATCGTTCTATCGACTCTTCTCAAAATAGTGCAATGGTTTGTCATAAACCGGTTACACAAGTATTCAGAAGATTTCTTAAAGATAAATGCTTTCCCGCTTTTCAAGCGGGGAATGATCCTATTGTCATTTCACTGGACAAACGAGGAAGATTGGTCCATTATAATGCATTGCACATGATACTGACATGGGGAAATCAACAATGTGAAGAGACAACAATGAGCCATAATTTAATCCCTTCTTTAGAAAATGAGTTGAGGGAAAGGACTTTAGGTGCTGACCGTGTGATTGATGATATTGTCACACGAATACATGATTTTGCAAGTGAGGTTCGCAATAACATCGACAATTGGGTGAAGGATATTAGAGACAAAATGAAAAGTTCGGTATGTCCTTATAATTAAATTATGAGTAGCTTATCATAAGTACTTACCTATCATTATTTTTTTTTTTAAAAAAAAAAATCACAAAAAGCTTATACTTCTAGAATTAATGTTTTCATTCATCAGTTCCGTTCCTATAATTACACAAGTGAGAGAGAGCAAGCTCTATGGAATAAAGAATCTTGGAGCCTTGTACTTGTGGCATCGTTTGCCATCTTGATTATTCTTGGCATAATGGGGGTAAGTCAATCTTCAACTTCTAATTAATTAGTTGCAATTACAAGCTATGTTATACAGTTAAATTATCTTGTCGTCTTGCTTAAGTAAAGGTTATTACACTGGATTTGATATTTTTATTGTTTAAATGAACTTTGTATTAAACTGTAATAAAACATTATTCTTACTCCCCTATTTTTCTTTGAACAGATTGGTGATGAAGGGTACATTTTGTTATGTGGAGGCAATGACAATAAACAAGTACTAGAATTTACACTAAAGATACAGGAAGTTTGTTCCAAAACTCAAATGAATATAGGAATTGCCTACATTGGAAGAAGTGAGAAGGTGAAGGTAGAAATGGAAAGGCTGTGTGAGCAGTGTGGTTTTGAATTTTTTTCTGTAGGTATTAAGGAGTTTTGGAGACGACTTGAAAGCATGGCCTCGTCTAGGATTCAATATTTAATTACGACGGGGCTTGAGGAAGGGAATGATGAAATTATGCAAGGACTCAAAAAATTGTTAGCTTACGAAGCTGAAGGTTCAACTGGTGCTGGAGTATGGGCTTTGTTAAGCAAAGGAAACAAAATAATTGCATGTGATATGGGAGATAAAATACTTGGAGTCATGAATGAGTACGAGAAATAGAAAGACAACGCACAAGCAAAAGGTTTTGAGCAGGGATTTAGAGATTGCTATGAGATGCTTAATTATTCCTCTCATACTTCATACCAACGACACCCTTGTTGTTCTCTCAATTATCCTTCTAATTTTGACAAAATCCTGGACACCGAGTCATCATGCCCTCAATGTAATCACAATATGCATAAATTTGTCACTTTCTCTTGTTGTCATACTTTTGAAGAGTATTAGAGTCAAATAGAAAGTACATTGAAAGTGTATATATTCTACCTCATGCCATTTGAGATTGAATTGGTTCCTCCTAACATGTGCTTTGATTAATCATGATTGAATTGAAATTTTATCAACATAATACTCTTTAATATTTTAATTGCCTCTTGAATCTCTACCTTATTTTGGGATTAAATTCAAGTAGTGGCGGTAGATTTGCTTCATTAAAATGAACTATATAATTTACATTAAAGTCATACATGTTTATATAGACTACAACATAAGTTACTAACTTCCACAACATCATAAGTAGGTGCCAAACAAAAGATTGTTTCCTGACAAAAGGCAAGTGATCTTGGAAGGGTGAGAATATCACTATAATTATTGGGTTATTTGACTCTAGTTACCTGGGTCAATATAATCCATCAGGTCAAATAGCCAATTAGAATTCAGCATCACAATGGCCATCCTAAATTTTAGCATTTCATTCGATATTAGCTGCCATTAAGATTTTAACATGAATATGTCTTCATGGAAAAAGAATACATATATATAAGTAACTAGAAAACAATGCTGAAGCTACTTCACAGAGCCAACATTGGAACAGAACAATTGACAGTAGAGAACATGTTAGGCTAATTTACTATGTAGTTGAGCTCTGTTCTTTACAGGTCACAGAAAGTATTTCATTCGGTCATCTCGCCTCATTGCGTTGTACACAGCTTGAACCTGAAAACCACAACCGAATCGTATCATCAAACCTGCAAATTCTTTGATCTCCATTTCAAATGGATTCTTAAGTTTCTTTCGTTAAGAAGAGTTCGGTTCGGGCTTATGTTTTCGTTTTAGTCTATGTTGTCTCTATACACACACGAGCAATCATGCACAAGAAAGAAAGAAAGTGTACCTGTTCACTACAAACAACTTGTATGGGTCCGATATTTACTGATACGTACTTGCCCCCCGAGGAAACCTTCTGCTTCACCTGCCCCTGTGTTCACGTTTTTGCACGTCACGTAATTATATGCGTTCAAATTATTAATTTTAAAATTTTATTTTCATTTTCAGGTGGTGTAGTTGTTTAAATAATGTTGATAGTCACTCAATAGCAATTTGTATACTAAGTGCACTATAGTGTATCCATGGCACACTAAAGTAATAATGATGCTCGCTTCATTTGCGATCATCTATGGAAAGTTTAAAGTTGTCTCACAATCACGCCAGCAAAGAGGATTGGCATACAACTTGGCTCTTTCAAAGCAAATGTCTTCCTCTAACCCTATCATTTAGAGGATAACTCAATAAAGTCTGCCTTAGATCTCGGCAAGCTGATGGTTGAACTTGAACATTCATCTCCTATGATTGTGGCTAACTATTGGATGGCAAGATTTATTGTTGCTTATACCCGACGTTGTATTTTAGGCACCGAGTAAGACCATTTAATTTAACTTTGTATAAATTATATTTATGTTTGTAGAATTCTTTCTTTATCTCATTTATACCCTAATCTTTATAGGTAATTAGTATATGTTAATATCTCATATAAATCATATAAACAATATAAAGTAGAAAATATTTCAATAGATTAATTTACATTGCACAACAACACATGTAAATTGGGTTAACTAAGAATTCTTCAATGCAGTCACAACTCACAATTGGTTATATAATGTTTATTTCTTTTAATTAATTAATATTATTTTCTTTTTTCAGTTCTCAAATCCAACTAACTGAACAGTCCAAGTTATCCATCAAAATCAAAGAGATCATGACTTCTAGCGACTCACTACTAGGTTGGTCCAATATTTTAATCTATAGTAAGGGTTTTTTTTTTTAATGATTATAATTAATGTATAATATACAATTTATAATGTCACCCTTAGAAGTTGCTATAATTTAGCCAAAGATTAATCACTGTGTCTGTCGGTGGATACCCTATGTTATGGAAAAAAATATACAATTTATAGTATATTCAAAGTTATTATAAATTGACTTAAAATTTAAACTTTATTATGCAAATAAAAAAATCTAATTTTTAAATAAATTTGAAAAAAGTAGTTAAATTATTAATTATAAAATCACAACAATTTGGTTAAATAGATTTGCGGTGTTTGGCGAATGGTTGATATATAGCTAATACTTGATAGTTATAGTTGATAGATGATTGAGTTAGCTGGTCAAACCAGCAAATAATATTAGCGGGTTGTACGTAAAAAAAAGTGTTTGGTAAATTAGTTGTTTACTTTTACCTTATTAAACATATTTTGCTAATTTATTAACTCTTAAATTACTTTTATAATTTTTATTTATTTATTAATTATTATTATGGATAACAAGGATGAGTGAAATCAAAATTAAAAGAATAGCAACGAGATTAATTATGTTTTGTGTGTATATGTAGAGGCAAAAAGGGCAGAAGAAAATTATCAAGCATTGTTGCATGCTTTTGATAATTCTTTGGATATTTTGAAGGTTCTTAAATTAATATTTGATATAAAAAATGATAAAGAAGAAGTAATTCGTCTTCCCCGCGAGGTGGTGGTATGTTAAGCCTTTGTTCTTACTTTTCTTATCAAGCATGCATGTATGTGTAAAATACTACAATTAATTTGATAACCTCCACTTGTATAATAGAGACGTAGTGGAGGTAATTGGAAGAAAACTTCCCGACGTGGATCAGATCTGTTTCGAGGGGAGGGAGTGTTATTGTTAATATCATCTGCTGGACACTTCCCTTTTTATGCATATGATGTGCCTAGAGGAGTAAATATGATTTGGGTTCCTATTACAGAGGTTGAGGAGATGGGTATACAAAACATTCTTCATTCTGTCGTCGCTTATAGAAAGAGTGTAATGGTTCGTCATAAACCGATTGCACAAATTTTCAGAAGATTTCTTGAAGATAAATGTTTTCCCGCTTTTCAAGCCGGGAGTGATCCTATTGTCATTTCACTGGACAAACGAGGAAGATTGGTCCATTATAATGCATTGCACATGATACTGACATGGAGAGATCAACTATATCAAGAGACAACAATGAGCCATGATTTAATCCCTTCTTTAGAAGATGAGCTGAGGGAAAGGACTTTAGGTGCTAACCGTGTGATTGATGATATTGACACACAAATACATGATTTTGCAAGTGAGGTTCGCAAGAACATTAACAATTGGGTGAAAGATATGAAGGACAAAATGAAAAATTCGGTATGTTCTTATAATTAATTAAATTCTTAGTAGTTTATCATAAGTATTTGTTTATAATTATTTATTTTTAAAAATCACAAAAAAGTTATACTTCTAGAATTAATGTACCATTGTATATTAATAGAACATTTTCATTCATCAATTCCGTTCTTACAATTACACAAGTGAAATGGAACAAATTCTATGGGATAAAGAATCGTGGAGCCTTAAACTTGTAGTATCCAACATCTTTAATGGACTTGACAAGCGGGTAAGTCAATGTTCAGCTTCATTCTAACTAATTATGTTAAACTGCGTACAGTAAATTTATATTTTCTTCTTGCTTAAGTAAAGATTATTACTCTGTATTTGATATTTTTATTCTTTAAATCAACTTTGTATTAAACATTAATAAAAACATTGTTGATTACTCCCCTATTTCTTTGAACAGATTGATGATGAAGAGTACATTTTCTTATGTGGAGGCAATAATAATAAACAAGTTCAAGAAGTTATACTAAAGATACAGGAAGTTTGTTCCAAACTCCAAATGAATCGGAGAATTCTATACATTGGAAGAAGTGAAAAAACATTATTTGATGATGAGGTGAGAAGGATGTGTGATTATAAATTCTATAAGTATATTATTATTAAGGAATTTTGGACACGACTTCAAAGCATTGTCTCATCTAGGATTCAATATTTATTTAAGATGAGGCGTGACGAAAGGAAAGATGAAATTATGCATGGAGTAAAAAAATTGTTAGCTTACGAAGGTGAAGGTTCAACAGTTGGAGTATGGGCTTTGTTAAGCAAAGGAAACAGAATAATTGCATGTGATATGGGGGATAAAATGCTTGGAGTCCTGAATGAGTACGAGAAGTGGAAGGACAGTGCACAAATCAATGGTTTTGAGCGGGCATTTAAGGATTGTTATGATATGCTTAATTCTTCCTCTCCTACTTCATATCAACACTCGCATTGTTCTCTCAATTATCCTTCTAATTTGGACAAAATCCCAGACACTCAATCATGCCCCCAGTGTAATCACCATATGCATAAGTTTGTCACTTTCTCATGTTGTCATACTTTTATAGATCATTAGAGTCAAATATATAGAAAAGACGGACATTGAAAGTGTATTTTCATACCATTTGACATTGGTTCCTCCTAACATGTGTGGTTTGTCCCTTGATTGATTCATCATGGTTGAATTAAAATTTTATCAACATGATTTACATTAAAGCCATATATACATGTTTATATAGACTACAACAGAAGTTATGAACTTCCACAACATCATAAATCCGATGATATTCTCCGATCCATATATACGTAGATCCGATGATAATTAATTAAGTCCGATGAACTTCCACAACATCACGTACTGTGACCTTTTGATCCGCAGGTCCAACCACCTCTCCGCCGCCGCCGCCACGTTCGTTAGTGCCACGTGATTGTGCATGCTAGGAAGTTATGACAAAAAAAAAAAAAAAAAAGAAGAAGAAGATGGAATTAATAATATTTAATTTGTTGGGGCCTTTCGTGAGATTTTGGCAGTAGTGTTGCATTCTCTCCCATACGTGGTCGTCAGTATATCTAATTCTTCTTTGTCCACATTGCATGAAATCTCGATATTTTCGTCCAATGCAGCTTTGATCGCAAAAATTCAACAAATGAGAAAAGAAAACAAAATTTGATAGGAATAAAACATGTTGATCCAAGAAGAACTTGAAAAGATGGGTGTTATATTTACACAATTCAGTGCAAATCCTGAGTAGTTAAGTTCTTTAAACTTGAATAACAACCCCACCTCATTAAATGGTAATTAAAACACAATCCCCTTCTGATTAAGATTAAGTACATTGCTTAAATATATGGACACGATACTATCTTTTTGTTGTAAATAATTTTGATATTTAAATAAATTTTCATTTTGAATTTAGATAGTGTGTACATTACTTTGTTGATGATACAGAATGTAATGACAACAGATAAGACAAAATTATAATAAGATCAAAATAATAAAAACTAATTTATATAAATATAGATTTTCCTGCCAACAACTGGTCACAATTTCCAACCAACGGTTGGAAGGAACGTTAGTTATTAAAGCGCATGAGTTTTCTGTCCAACTGTTTAAAGGAATTTCCGACCAACAATTGGAAGGAAATCAAGATAATGCACTAGGGGATTTCCGACCAACATGTGATCGGCATTTTTGTCCAACGGGTCAAAGTTGGACGGAAATTCCCATGCTAAAAATGGTGGGTTATCATCTAGAATTTCCATCCAACTTTGATCCGTTGGACTCTATTTCCGTCTAACATATGATGTTGGACGGAAATACTGATGGCTATTTTCTGGATCATCAATTTGATCGGAAGCCTATTTTGTGACCAATAACTCCCGTTTTCCTTTCAATTATTGTTGAACGGAAATAGCGAGATTTCCAGTCATGCTAATAGACCTTAAATCCTGGCAGCATCATCTTCAATTCAAAGAAACCATTTCGGATATGTTCTTTTTTAATTAAAGCATTAAGATTCTTAAAGAGTTACTCAATTTGATACTTCTGATTACCTTGTTTTGAAGCTAGGTATTGAAGTTAGCTCATCTACAAGATAATCGTCAATTGATATACTATATAAGATCTAAATGAAAACAATCCTTGTAAAAACAATTTCAAGATTATTATAATCAAAATCAATCCAAACAAGTAATTCTCTTCTTCATATCTATCATCACACATGTGAAATCAAGTTCAATCTCGATCAACGGTAATGATTTCACAAAACCATGCCACCGACACTGAAGAGCAAGAAACGATTATTGTGGAACAAGTTAAAGCTACACATGATCCCAGAGGTGGAATGGATGTCGATACAACTTCTATTTTCAATTTTGTTGACAACATTTTCAATTGCGATACGGTTTGTCAGTATACTCACTATTTACATACCTTAAAGTATTTTTAAAATTTTTTATTGTTTAAAAATAATTTCGAATGGATCTAACATTTAATTAAGATTGGAATTGATGAAGGGAGAGATGAAATTGTGTGAAATAAGCCACTAAAATTGTTAACATACTGAAGTGAAAGTGTGACACTTGGAGCATTGACAGTGTAATAATGAGTAATGACTAGCTACATCAGCTATAATCTGCATTGTTGCACTTTATATATTTAATTTGTAGTGTATTAGCTATCAAGAATTAAGAATATGTGATGTGCTTGTATACTTTTTGGTTCTTTTTCTTATATGCAGTTCAAACTCCTATTTCACAGATCTGTCTACAATCTATGCATGAAGAAGTGTGATGGAGATAGTTTCTAAAGAGTTAAAAGTAAAAGAAATTCCTTTATTAATTTAATTCTTTTAATTGCCTTGTCATGAAGCAAAGTATTAGGATGTATTGATTCTTGCTTGTACACATTTTCAGTTCATATAATATGTAAGATAAGTGATTTGCAAGACATTCTCGTACTTGTTATTCTATTTTCAATGCATTGGAAGCAAGAAGCTAGATGACTACCTTAACACTAAATCAAAGAAGGTATGAAAAATCCCGAAAGGGATAGACCAGCCAATGAATTGAAACATGATTTTTCTATGTAAAGGTCTCTGAGTTTCATTTATAACAACACATTTTCAGTCCAATTTATTGCACAAGATTTTCTGCAATTCTTAGTGTGGTTTATCTCTTCTATATGATTAGTTTATGAAAATAGAATTGTAGAGGATAAATCATAATGTTTCATTCGATCTCTCCCATACATCATCATCAATATATATGTTTCTTCAATATACCTTAGTTCCTGGCAGCATCATCATCGTAGAAACCTTTTTCTTTTCTTAGCTTCTTTTTTAATTTAAAGCATTAAGATACTTGAAGAGTATGTTTTTCATTTTAAATCTTCTGATTACCTTATCTCGAAGCTAGGTATTGATGCTAATTAGCTCTTCTACAAGAGGTCATCAATTCATATACTATATAAGACCTAAATGAACACAATACCGGAGAAAAAATTCAAGATCATATAATCAAAAGCAATCCAAGAAAGGAATTAATTCTCTTCAAACACATGTCAAACCAAGTTCTATCTCTATCAACATCAATGATTTCACAAAACCATGCCATTGATATTGAGGAGGCGATTATCGTGGAACATGTTAAGGCTACACATGATCCCAGAGGTGAAATGGATGTCGATGCAAGTTCTATTCTCAATTTCGTTGATGACATTTTCAACTCCGGATCCAATACGGTTTGTCAATATACTCACTATTATTTACAACTGTATTTTGAAGTAATTTTAAAATTTTTATTGGACAAAAATAATTTAGATACCACTGTATCTATGCACCTATATAATGAATGAATTGTGTCATACAATCACTTAAAAGCATTGCATGACACAACTGCTGAGCATTACATATTATAGAAGTAACATGCATGTAATTTCATGTTAAACAATATCATATTGTCAACTGTCAAGAGATAAATTTCTTAAAAATATGGCTCTACACGAAAATAATTTCATTCTCGCTCGTTTTCATCGCACTAAGTTGTTTTAATGGAGTATGAGTATAGATTCTTCAAGAAGCAACGCAAGACAAGTTAATGCTAAAAGAGTACATCCAGAATGAGATGCCATCTCATGTATTACAACTCTCCTTAAAGGTATGTTGAAAATCTCCCACCTCACATAGTTATATGTCATTACTTTTAAGATTTTATTTTCATTTTCAGGTGGTAGCGTGTAGCTGTTTAAATAATACTGATAGTCACTCAATAGCAATTTGTCTACTAAGTGCACTATCAGTGTATCCATGGCACACTAAGGTAGTAATGATGCTCGCTTCATTTGCGATCATCTATGGAAAGTTGGTTCTTTCAGAGCAAATGTCTTGCTCTAACCGTAAAAATTTAAAGGATACCTCAATAAAGTCTGTCTTGGATCTGGTCAAGCTTATGGTTGAGCTTAAACATTCATCTCCTATGATTGTGGCTAACTATTGGATAGCAAGATTTGTTGTTGCTTATACCCGACTTTGTATTTTGGACCCCGAGTAAGACCATTTAATTTAACTTATATTTATGTTTGTAGAATTCTTCCTTAAATCTAATTTATACCCTAATCTTTATAGGAAATTAGTGTATGTATGTTAATATCTCATATAAATATCTATAAATATTATAGACAATATAAAGTAGAAAATATTTCAATACATTAATTTACATTGAACAAAAAACACATGTAAATTGGGTTAAGAATTCTTCAATGCAGCCACAATTGGTAATTGATTGATGTTTATTCTTTTTAATTAATTATTATATTTTTCTTCATTTTCAGGTCCCAAATTGAACTAACTGATGAACAGTCCATGTTATCCACCAAAATCAAAGAGATCATGACTTCTGGCCACTCACTACTAGGTTGGTCCAATATTTTAATATCTACAATTAGGAAATTTTTATGATTATAATTAATGTATAATATATAATTTTATAATGCAACCCTTAGAAGTGCCTATAATTTAGTGAAGGGTTAGTCACTGTGTATGACAGTGGATACCATATGTTACACCCAAAACAAAGATACAATTTATAGTATATTCAAAGTTATTATAAATTGACTTGAAGATTTAAACTTTATTATGCAAATAAATAATCCAATTTTTAAATAAATTTGAAAAAATAAGTAGTATAAATTATTAATTATAAAATCATAACAATTTTGTTAAATAGATTTAGGCTGTTTGGCAAATGGCTAATATATAGTTTGTAGTTGATAGTTGATAGATGATTTGGTTAGCTGGCTTGACCAGCTAATAATATTAACTGGTTGTAAAAAAAAAAAAAAAAAGTGTATATGGTAAATTAACTGTTTACTTTTACTTAATTGGATGTAAAATGACTTATAAGGGCACAAACATATTTTGCTAATTTATTAACTCTTAAATTACTTTTATAATAATAATAATAATAATTGTTGTTGTTGTTGTTGTTATTATGATTATTATTATTATTATGGATAACAAGGATGAGGGAATCAAAAAGAAAGAAAAATATTATTGTTGTTGTTACGGAAACAACAAAAAAAAAAAAAAAAAAAAGGGGGGGGGGGCAAGGCATATGAACAACAACAAGAGAGATATAAATGTTAGGGATGACAAGGATAAAATGGTCATTTCATAATTAAGGCCAATCAGCTAACAAAAAACTGTACTTAGCTTTTCAAATTTTGACTTATTGCCCCAATAAATTAATGCAATAAATTATTTTACCAAACACTTAAAGTAGCATATTGACAAATCAAACCAGCCAAACTTTGTCAAAAACTCAAAATTGACTTATCAGCTATGTTACCAACCACCCCCAAATACCAAAAACTAAGGGCGTGTTTGGGAAACGACCGATAGTTGATTGGTTTAGCTAGTAGTTGATGACTTATTGTGTTAACTGGTTTGATCAGCTAGCTGTTTATTGTATTAGGTGGTTATAAAAAACTGTTTGGTAAATCACATATTTACTAGTAGCTGATTGAATGTAAAATGACATTTAAGGGTATGAGAGTATTGTTATTTTAACATTTAAATATAACAAGATCTCATAAACTCTTATTAATAAATAATTATAAAATTTTTGGTATCATCTATACTTTTTTAAAGACATAAGTTAATTATTTTTGTTTATTTAACTCTTATTAAATTATATTCTAAAACCATTTTTATTAATTATATTCAATTTTAATAATTTAAAATGATTTACTGTAAAAATTATTATTATTATTATTATTATTATTATTATAAAATGGCAAACCCACCACCCGTTTATTATTATTACTATTACTATTACTATTACTATTATTATTATAAAATGACGTACAAACTCACCACCTATTTAAAAGCAAATCCCATTGTTTCCAAAGGATAAATTGTCAATACGCCAATTGATTCCAACCAGCTGATAAAAAACGCTACATCCATAAGCTTTTCAATTTGTGGCTCATTGGCCGAATCAGCCATTTACCAAACACTTCAAAATAGTTTTTTGATGGGTCAAACAGTCAAACTTGGTCAAATCAGTTAAAATTTGGTTGATTAGCCATTAACCAAACACCCCCAGCTAGGTATATTGATGGAAGAATAGCAACGAGATTGATTATGTTTTGTGCATATATGTAGAGGCGAAAAGGAGAGAAGAAAATTATCAAGCATTGTTACATGCTTTTAATAATTCTTCGGATGTTTTGGAGGTTCTTAAATTAATATTTGATATCAAAAATGATGAAGACAAAGTAATTCTTTATCTCCACTGGGTGTTTTATGAGGTATGTTAAGCCTTTGTTCTTACTTTTCTTATCATGCATGTATGTGTAAAATACTACAATTAATCTGATAACCTCCAAACGTTTTTCTTGTATATTAGAGACCTAGTTGTTCGACTTATATATCATCATATGGTGCAAAAAAGAGAATTTCCGCACGTCAATTAGATATGTTTCGAAGGGAGGGAGAAAAGATAATTTTCCCACGTGGATTACATATGTTTCGAGAGAAGGGAGTGTTATTGTTAATATCATCTGGCGAACATTTCCCTTTTTATGCATATGATGTGCCTATAGACCCTAGAGGAGTAGAGATGATTTGGGTTCCTATTACAAAGGTTGAGAAGATGGGTATACAAAAAATTTATCATTATATAGACTCTTCTAAAAAGAGTATAATGGTTCATCATAAACCAGTTTCACAAGCATTCAGAAGATTTCTTAAAGATAAATGTTTCCCCGCTTTTCAAGCCGGTAGTGATCCTATTGTCATTTCACTGGACAAACGAGGAAGGTTAGTTCATTATAATGCATTGCACATGATACTGACATGGAGAGGTCAACTATATGAAGAGAGAACAATGAGCCATGATTTAATCCCTTCTTTAGAAAATGAGTTGAGGGAAAGGACTTTAGGTGCTGACCGTGTGATTGATGATATTGACACACAAATACTTGATTTTACAAGAGTGGTTCGCAAGAACATCAACAATTGGGTGGAGGATATTAGGTACAAAATGGAAAAATCGGTATGTCCTTATAATTAAATTCTTAGTAGCTTATCATAAGTACTTGCCTACCATTATTTATTTTTTTTAAATCACAAACAAAAAAAATTATACTTCTAGAATTAATGTATCATTTTATATTAATAGAATACTTTCATTCATCAGTTTCTTTTCTACAATTACACAAGTGAGAGAGAGCAAGCTCTATGGGATAAAGAATCTTGGAACCTTAAACTTGTGGCATCTAAGATCTCGTACCAACTTAACAACAGGGTATGGCAATCTTCAACTTCTAATTAATTAGTTGCAATTACAAGCTATGTTAATGTTATACAGTTAAATTATCTTGCCGTCTTGCTTAAGTAAAGGTTATTACATTGGGTTTGATATTTTTATTGTTTAAATGAACTTTGTATTAAACATTAATAAAACATTGTTACTCCCCTATTATTCTTTGAACAGATTGATAATGAAGAGTGCATTTTCTTATGTGGAGGCAATGACAATAAACAAGTGCAAGAATTTACACTAAAGATACAGGAAGTTTGTTCCAAAACTCAAATGAATATGAAAATTACCTACATTGGAAGAAGTGAAAAGGTGAAGGTAGAAATGCAAAGGGTGGGTTGTCTTGTATTTTCTTCTTCAGGTATTAAGGAGTTTTGGAGACGAATTCAAAGCATGGCCTTGTCTAGGATTCAATATTTAATTGCAATGGGGCTTGGGGAAGGGAATGATGAAATTATGCAAGGACTCAAAAAATTGTTAGCTTACGAAGCTGAAGGTTCAACTGTCGGAGCATGGGCTTTGTTAAGCAAAGGAAACAGAATAATTGCATGTGATATAGGAGATAAAATGCTTGGAGTCATGAATGAGTACGAGAAATGGAAAGATAACGCACAAGCAAAAGGTTTTGAGCATGCATTTAGAGATTGCTATGAGATGCTTAGTTATTCCTCTCATACTCCATACCAACACCCTTGTTGTTCTCTCAATTATCCTTCTAATTGTGACAAAATTCTAGACACCGAGTCATGCCCTCAGTGTAATCACAACATGCATAAACTTGTCACTTTCTCTTGTTGTCATACTTTTGAAGAGTATTAGAGTCAAATAGAAAGTACATTGAATGTGTATATGTTCTATCTCATGCCATTTGAGATTGAATTGGTTCCTCCTAACATTTGCTTTGTCCTTGATTGATTTTTTTTTTTTTTGAGTACTCCGATTAATCATGGTTGAATTAAAAACTTTTCTACATAATAATCTTTATTATTTTAATTGCCTCTGAATCTCTAACTTATTTTTGAGATTAAATTCTGAATCTCTAACTTATTTTTGAGATTAAATTCAAATAGTGGAGATAGGTTTCCTTCATTAAAATGAACTTATATAATTTACATTAAAATCATACATGTATAGACTACATCACAAGTTATTAACTTCCACAACATCATAAGTAGGTTTCAAACAAAAGATTGTTTCCTGACTAGAAGGCAAGTGATCTTGGAAGGGTGAGAATATCACTATAATTATAGAGTTATTTGAGTCTAACTACCTGGGTCAATTTAATCCATCAGGTCAAATAGCTAATTAGAATTCAGCATCACAATGGCATAAAGAGCCATCCTAAATTTTAGCATTTCATTCGATATTACTATATTAGCTGCCATTAAGATTTTAACATGAATATGTCTTCATGGAAAAAGAATACATATATATAAGTAACTAGAAAACAATGCTGAAGCTACTTCACAGAGCCAACATTGGAACAGAACAATTGACAGTAGAGAACATGTTAGGCTAATGTACTATGTAGTTGAGCTCTGTTCTTTACAGGTTACAGAAAGTATTTCATTCGGTCGTCTTGCCTCATTGCGTTGTATACAGCTTGAACCTGAAAACCACAACCGAATCGCATCATCAAACCTGCAAATTCTTTGATCTCCATTTCAAATGGATTCTTAAGTTTCTTTCGTTAAGAAGGGTTCGGTTCGGGCTTATGTTTTTCGTTTTAGCCTATGTTGTCTCTATACACACGCGAGCAATCATGCACAAGAGAGAAAGAAAGTGTACCTGTTCACTACAAACAACTTGTATGGGTCCGATATTTACTGATACGTACTTGCCCCCCGAGGAAACCTTCTGCTTCACCTGCCCCTGTGTTCACGTTTTTGGAGGTCACCACAATTTTGTTTCATTCATTCAAATAAAAATACAGAAACTTGCGATTCTTCAAAGTGCATACTGGGCTTGAAACTGCTGAAAAGACACAAGTGTTCCTATGTTCTAGCACAGCTAAGAAGTAATGTTTGTACCATCTTTATCTGATGAAAAAACCAGTCTGACATGTTACATCTTCCTAGTACATAGTATTTCTTTTTTTTTTTTTTTTTGAAAACTAGTACATAGTATTTCTAATTCAGCACAAAAACCATAGTACCTATTCAAAGTCATAAGTCTACACAAGTAATCAAGTACATCCTCATCCTAATCTAAACTCCGAAAATTGCATTATCAGTACATGACAGATTAACTGGCGAGTAATAAACAGAAAGTATATTCCTACCTCGGGGATAGATTGTTGAATAACCGATTCTACAGCAACTACCATAGCCTGCACAAAATCATCACCTCCAGTACCAATAGCTGTAAACACCCTTTCAGATGGATAGGAATTAACCTGCACGGTAAAAACATACATAACTATATCTGACCCGAGAGTCGGGGAGACTGGTGCTCACAACAACCATTTACCTAAATTCCATATATCACTGAGAAACCAATCCTCGTACGTACCTCTAGGCATTCAAACTAAGGAACTTGTATAGCCATGATCTACCTTAAACATGCTAACATATTAAAGAAGTAGTCGATATTACCTTCTTATCCAAAACAAGCCACTCATTAGTTGAATCATCATGCACAGTCCCTCCAATAACTACATTCGTGGTTTGCCCTACCCTTCCTTCTGTCTTCGACACTTCTGCAACCCCATCAATAGTCAGTCTACATTCATAAAACCTATTCAAAAACTTTCAAAGAATGGAAAGAACAAAAACAAAAGAGTTAATTCCGGATTTAGTCATATGACTATCACTCTTAACCCTTAACTTTTAAAGCTACCAAACTTAGTCCTTAATTGAATATTTCCAATTGTAATCCACTGTTAGCTTTTCCATGTGTGAATCATTAACATTGATTTCACCCTCAATTTTAACCGTTCATACAATAAAAAGCTTACCGGGCATTACAATTGGAAAGGATTCAATAGTCAAAGAACTAAATCCGGAATTAACTCAAAACAGAAATAGAAAAAAAGAAGCTCAAGATAAAAGCTTTACTCAAATCCATCAATACCCCTGACTAGTCACTACCTCAAACAATCCAACATATTTCATTAAACTATCCTTTACTAATTGGAACATGTACACAGTAATAACCCAAACTGATTACAATCATGGAAACCTGTCTTTTTTCCATATTAATCTGTTTTCACCTTAAAAGCTCTAGTATTTACTATGTTTTCTGTCCAAAACAATACTATGAACTCTGCTCAAATCCAGGAATCAGGACAGTTACTTTTCACAGGAAATTATGCAATTAAAGACTGAAATTGCAAATTATAACCAAATGAACCTGAAATTGCCTTGAGAACAGCTTCTTGAGGAGGATTTGTTTCGGAGCCATCCGGAGATGGGGTTTCGTTATCGGAGTAATTAAGATGATGGGTCCTTCTATTTCTGGGCTTGAAGAGTTTACAGGCACAACCCAAATGCGGAAATTGGGGATTGCGGGCAGAGAAGAATGAAACGGAGGGGGACGCTCGGTTTCGAGGAAGGGGTCGCCATGGCTTCGTTAAGAAGACGGTTCTAAACCCGGTTGTAGACGCCATTGCCGCAGATGTGGGAGATCCTTGTCTCCTTGATAATTTTCCTGTTTTTTTTTTTTTTTTATTATAAATGCTATAAATAAATATTGGGAATGTTTTGAGTAATTTCTATTTTTTGATTATTTTTAAACTAAACTTCAAGTCTTCAACTTAATCTTAAATTATGTTGGTAAATGGTAATCTTAATTTATTAAATTGAATAATTTTAATAACTATACATTGTGCTTTATTTTTCTTTTTAGATCAGCCACAATGAATAAACTTAAATATAAATAAAAAACATATAATTTTTTTTTGTCAGGAAGGTCAAGGTCGTCAAGCCAACAAAAAAATAAACAACTGAAGAAAAAAAAAATCAAAATTACATAAGAGCAACTTTGGTGCGGCTGTGGGGTTAGTTGGGCCAAACTAGCAAGAAGAGAGAAACTTTTTATTTTTCTTTTTACAGAAAAAACTCTTGTAAAAAGATATCTAGATATGTCATGTTAAAAGTTTCAAGTCAAATTTTCTTCCAAAGTAGAAGTTAAATTAATCCCGTCATGACCTGGGTCAAATCTCGATCAATCTCACAATAAGATACCTAGAAATGGTAATGGGTCGAGGTGGGTCAAGAAAGGGTATATCCCCTACTCAACTCACCTTAGATCATAGGTGTTTTATATATATATATATATAAAAGGTCCCATTCACATGGTTAAAATAAAAAGTGAGGACAAACTTGGCGCATTATTTCTTATGACATTTTACTAATCCAAGTACGTATTTCGAGGTTAACGAAACCCATAACTTCCATTCCAAAAAGAATAGAAGAACAAAAAGATAATCACTTTAGCCCGAAATGTCATGGGCTTAGTTTTATGATTCGTTACATACCCAATGCATTTTATATTACACTGGGCCTATTTAGAATTTGATGGTTAATAAATTTAAATTTAATAGAGTTGCTGGTTAATGAATTATTATTATTAGGAAAAAGTGTCAAATAGGCCATTGAACTTGTCACTTTTGTGCAATTGGACCATTAAACTTAAAAAGTGTGCAATTCAACCATCAAACATGAAAAATTTGTGCAATTGGACCATTTTTACAAAAATTTTCTAGTAAAATCCAATTATATTACTAACATATATGTATTAAGAGTGACATTTTCTTCAACCATATCAGTTGGGAGTCAATATTGAAATGTTTTTTAACTCAAATTGAATTAAAAATTTTTGTAAAAATGGTCCAATTGCACAAATTTTGCTTGTTTGATGATTGAATTGCACACTTTTTAAGTTCAATGGCCCAATTGCACATAAGCGATAAGTTCAGTGGTCTATTTGACACTTTTTTCTGATTATTATTATTTATACACGCACATAATACTAATGGGGCATTGGAAATGGCTATTCCCATGATAAAGGGAATAGCTCATTCTGTGTAATTTTATTTCTTGTCATAAAAATCAAATCAAATAGCATAATAGCGCAAATTATATTGTGGACCATGTTCATAGCTGATACTGCAGTTGTGTTGAACTAATACTGCAATCGTGTTGAAAGGGAACTGTAGTTGCACGGAATAGAGGCCGTTCATCCGTTCAACACAGCTGCAGTATCAATTCAACACAACTGCAGTTCTAGACGGATGAAACAATCTCTGTTCTGCGCAACTGCAGTTCCCTCTCAATACAACTGCAGTATCAGCCATGACCATGGTCTACAATCTATTACACGAAATATAATGACATTTCATTTCCAATGTATTCCACAAACCAAATGTCACATAGTAAGTTCTTCAGGAATAATAAACATCAAGTAATGCAATCATATGATATGGGCTCCTAGGGGTGTCTTATCTACTTACATATTTATTAGACTATATGGCACTATAACTACATTCTCACCATTATCTACTTACATATTTATTCATTACTATTATTACATTCATTATCATCTTCTTTTACTTAACATCATCTTCTATCTTTTCTACTTGCATTACTTATTTAAAGATAACTTATTTGCTTATGCTTAAAAGTTAAAAATTATACATCATTCACATTATCAAAATTAAAAATTGAAATCTATGCCACGTTTTATATTTTGATTGAACTCAATTGATTATTAATTTGGATATTTTTAATTATGCTATATCTGATACAAGTTTGGTCTAGATATCGGATATCAAAATTTCACATATATTATTATATTATAATTCGAAATAAAAATTATATATTATATACATGTCATTCAAATGAATATATCTAAAAATATTTTAAATATTTTACATATATTGAACTTAAAAGTGAAAATTATATTTATTCTATTTAAACCAAATATATTTTAAAATATTTTAAATATAAGGTCTAAAAATCATTCGAAATTAAACTTATGTTAATTTTATAACGTTAAACTAAAAAAAAAAAAATTGAAAAAATAAGTGTTAGTAAACAAGTTTTCTAAATGAAAACTGAAAAATTAGAAAACAGAAAACATAAAACAGTTTTCTGTTACTAAACATGACCTAAATATTTGTTGAATTAAGATTATTGAGCTAGTATACTATGTCCCCAGAAGCAAGAATTAAATTGAACGTGAAGACAAAAGTAAAGGTATATCAAATTTTAACAATATATTTACATTAGACTAATAATCGTTCATCTAATTAGGTCAAATTTAAATATTAAAAAGTAATTATTAAAAGTTACAAATAAATGAAGATAACTCCTTCTAAGTGTTAATTCTATTTTTTGTCCTAAATTTATAGATGGCAAGTGGCAATACACTTTTAGTCCTTTTTTTTTTTAGAACATCAACTTTAATTTTGATTATAATATTATTGTGACATGATCATTTTTGGTCATTTATCAATAAAATAGTTTAAATTTCGTTAAATTTACAAGGACTTTTCGATCTTCAATTATGATTTTTTTAAAAATAAAGATAAAAAATATAACGAATCAACCTACTTTGTATAAACATATCAAAATGTCCTTGTATTTAACTATATTTCAACGATTTTGTTGACGGATGGTCAAAAATAGGTCATGCCATAATAACACTAGAACCAAGTGAGAATATTCTCATAAAAAAAAAGGACTAAAAGTTGATTGTCCCATATAAATTTAGGACAAAAAGGAAAACTCTTCCCTCTAAATCCAAGCAAACTATCTATAGAATGAAAAAAAGTTCTACAAGAAAATTTAAAATTACTTTAAAAAGCGACCGCACGATAGAAAATATTTGCTAACATCAACCATGGAGGCATTGAGCATCTAATTAAACCTCAATAATAAACTTTCAATTTTAAGTAATTCTTCTTTGTAGTCCCATAAGTAACAAACTTTTGGCCTCCCAAATAATGTGCCAAAAGGTTTGTATTGAATAAGAATCATGCACTATTCACTTATAAAAATAGTTGTTTTTTATTTACACTTATAAACATGTCATTATTATATATTAAATGATTCTTTATATATATATTAGGACATTGTTGGAAAATCACTTATTTTTTACTACTACTAGTACAGAAATGCCACTACATTTTTTTCCTTACTTTACACGCCTTTAGTAGTAAGTAAAGAAGTGTATTGTTGTATTTTTTTGTCAATTCTCTACTAGTCTAGTGTACCCAAAAAATGAATGTAACGTATATTTTTCAAAATTTTTTGAAGTGATTGGAAACCTTTTTTTTTAATAGCAAACTGTGTCTCCAATCATTTTAGGGTAATGGAATAATGTTCATGACTAAAAAAAGAAAATTTTTCATTAAAAAAAAAAAAAGAAGATTATTAAGAAAGTATGTAGAGTTGTATTATATATCTTGAAATTATACTCCCTGCTTTGATTTATAGAAAAGCTCGCAGTCATTACTATCCAAAAGTACACTTTTGGTGAATCTCGCATTGTGACCTTAGTCGATAAAAAATCGCAAAGAGATAAATCAACCTCGGTTATCTATAATTGACCGGCTGAATCAAAAATATCAATAAATTATACTCCTTACTTGACAATTTATTTTTTTTTTTTTTGAAATCAAAACTATCCTTACTTGGCAATTAGTCATTAAGAGACCAACTTTTTTTATTTCTTTATTTTCTATTCATTAAGTGAATGATATATAACGAAAGTATACACTCGGAGACAAATTCATCAGCATATATGAAGGAAGTATATGAGTATAAGAATTGTACTCGTAAAGGACATAGGGCAAAAATGAAGGTCTCAATATCATGAAAGTGTAGACCACCCATTAACTTACTTTGGTAAAGCTGTTCCCATCTGCCCCAACAAATTATAAGTCGTATATGAAAGGTCTTCAATTCAATCTTACGTATGTCTCAAAATCAATACATTTATGTACTTTTTGGTTTCTAATCTTCAATTGCCCAACTTCCACTTCCAACTAGATTAGGAAAAAGAAAGAAAGAGGAAAGAAAGCACCCACCCAATTAACTCAAATCTCTTTTAATTTTTTTTTTCTTGGATGAAACTAATTGACCGGGGTGGTATGAATCAACTAAGTTCAAATAAAGATATTATGTAATGGATTAAATGAACTTTATTGTCTAGGCGAAGACGATATCAATTTGTACAAAGAAAAGGCCCAACAAACTCTTAAAAGCATTGTGGCTGGGTCGAGAGGCTAAGTCAAGGCCTACCATTCGGAGTTCGGAGATCGGATCCAATGCGGAAAAGTCTACAAGCCCTGAGGGTGGGGGCCCTTGCACCCTATCCAAGTCTCATTCTTTAGTTCATTGTGTAGTGCCCCGATCCTTCGCACCTTGCCCAGAGCATCCCCTAACTCTTAGGCCTCAGGTCGTGAGCTATTAGGCCCCTGGTTGTGGAGTTAGAGTTTTGACTTGAGTGTCATATTAGGCTACCTAAAAGAGGGATACTTGATGCTTAATAAGGTTCAAAGGAAATCAAGAATAGTTCAGAGTGGAAGCTATCCAGAGTAGAGTTATTCACTCGTTGGTTACTTAGTGCTTCATAAGGTCTGGTGGAGTAATGTTTCCCAAAGGGAAAACGGGATTTCCGGTGTTGAACAAAGTATAGAGTATGAACCATCTAGAGTAGGTCGTTGCATACCTTGACTTCTCAAGGGTGGGCAATGATACGATCTCACATTACGTTCACAAGAGATTGCAGAGTGATTATTATGTTGGGGTCAAACTTTCACTAATGAGCTAGCTAGGGTCAGTAATGATACGATGACATATTGCCTTCACAAGAGATTGTGAAGTAATACTTAAGTTGTGGTCAAACATCTACTTATAAGCTAGCTTGAATGTCGTATCATTACCCTCAACTATTGAGGTGAGGTAACTTTGGTGGAGTTAGAGTCTTGAATTTAATATCTATCATATGCGTAAAGAAACATAATAACAAATTAAAAAAAAAAAAAAAAAAAAAAGA
>NC_044920.1:472483-495026 GCF_003576645.1 Ipomoea triloba | reverse complement strand
AAAATAAAAAAAAAAAAAAAAAAAAAAAGAAGAAGAAGATGAAAAAACTTGAATACAAGAAGAAAAAAAAAACCCTAATGCTGCCTCTCTTTTCTCTCTAAAACCAAACGCCTTTCTCTACTGCTCAACTTCGGCTTCCACCGCCGGCCTCCGGCCAGAGCTCTAATGGAGCTTTGAGCCGACGGTTTTGGTCACCTTCTATGTTTGCTCTCGCTCTTCTTCCGCCTCGACCACCGTCGCAGCTTCGTCCGCCTCCGTCTACCGCCACATATCTCCTTCTTCCGTTTTCTTTCCCTTTGAATAAAATAATAGTAGGTAGGTATTGGGGCTTGTGTTGGTAGTCTTGAACTTCCAACCCTACTTTGACTTTACCCACTTTTTATTGTCTCTATTATTGTGTTTTCCTCTCGTTACTTTCACGAGCTTTTCATTTTCATTAGCATAAATCGTTTTGTTTGGTTTCGGCAAGTGTTGATCTTATCCTGGGTGAGCAAAAAAGAATGATGACAAAGACCCAGATCTTTAATGAAGTTTTAAGCTACCTCCTTGAAGGAAAATAGCGGGAAGCTATGAAACAGTCTGCGATGCAAGTTTTCTATAGCATAGTTAGAAAAGTTGTTTCTATGTCTTATTGTAAGGAATGGCTTACCATTTCATTGATCGTTGATGTAAACGTTTTATGTTATGAATTAATGGAATAGCTACGTTTACCTTAAATTAAAAAAAAAAAAAGGAAAAAGAAAAAGAAGATGCCTTTAAAAACACTTGTATATGTTCATAGGTGCGGTGGTATGGGGGTGGGAATCAATTTGGTTCAAGTGATACTTTTGTATTGTAATTCAATCTTTTCTATTGAAGTTGTTCTATTGTAAATACAAGTTTCTAGATTCTTTCTACATTAATAAAACTTATCTATCTTCTACTACAACACCATAAACACTTAAGCATTTCTCATAGTTTTATCATCCCTATAGTCGTGAAATGAAGATTTTTTTTTTTATTTCTTCAAAATTTATTCAATAAACCAAATATGATGTAAGAGGTCTAAATCAGTGTTTGGTAGGATTAATTAGTAAGTAATTAAAGTGTTTTAACTTTTTCAAGAGTGGTCAAATTTACAACCGAAAGAAGTATAGGATTTAGAAATTAACAATGAAAAAGAAAACATTATATCTGTTTTGGTCTTTAATTAGGTTTTATAATGTCTGGAATTGAAAAAGAACATTAACTGACATCATACTTTTTTAATTAAGGTTAGATACCGACCTAACATCAGGCCGGATGCATATTCTTGTTCCCATCCACCACAATAATAATATTAAGTATGCAAAAACACACCAATTGTATTTGAAAATACGCAATAATGAAATATGCTAATGCACGAAAAAATGCACCATGCATTAAAAAAAACGCATCATATCTTACCACACTTAATGGTGCATTTTCAAACACTTTATGGTGCGTTTATGCGTATCTAATGATGCGTTTTTTGGTGATGCGTACCAAATTGTGCGTTGTGCATTGGTACATTTATTTGTTGTGCGTTTCCTAACACTATTAGTGCGCATTCATATTTGAAAAGATCACTAAGCGACAATTAATCGGCGCCTAGGCACTGCTGTACTTTTTTATTTTTAAAATATTGTTTAAAATTTTTAAATTTTTTAAGACTAATAATATAATTATAAAATATTTAATACTTTAATAGTTAATACTAAAGTATTAAATATTACCCTAAAAACATCAAGAGTTTGAAGAATTTAAGGTTATATTTAGCTCAAAACAATACTGTTTTTGGTGATACACTAGGTGGCCGGCAGACGCCTAGTCGAAATTTTTGCAACACTGTGTATTTTTACATACCTAATAGTTCGGTCGCACGTTAAAACTTGATTGCATTTGAGTTGACGTGTATATATATATATATATATATATATATATATATATATATATATATTATTAATACTTTATCACGGAGGAACATTTTGTTTTGATTAGAGACTTCGAGCTATCATTAGTTGAGAGTTAGTGACCGACCACACGCCACTGACAAAGATGATTGTGATTTCGTCCACTTAACACACATACATTACTAATAATGGTTGCAATTATTTGGTTACCATGTTTACCCTGCAACCTCAATCTATGTAAGCTGACTCCTAATGCCATTTCCTAATTTTCCTTAGTTCCCATCCATTTCATTATTTCGTCCACTTAACACACATAAATCACTGCAAATAGTATCTTCACTGCTATGAAACTAATTCATATTTAATCTGAATTACACAGATAGAGTTTGACTCTTACTTAATATCATGTACCAGAGTTCACCATGCATTGTGAATCTTGATTTATATTATGTGTTTGCACTTAACATATGATGTATCTTCGATTTATTTACCTGGCTTATAATTCGATCACATATTATATACTTGCAGTTAACATATTTTGTACATAATTTGAACTAAAGTACATAATGCACATAGTGGACCTGGTTCACAATATAATTTGTGATATTTACATGAGTCAAATATGATTTGACATTGCAGTTATATTAGTAGTATGTTTACACAAAATTTTTGTGTGCATATATTTATGTTTTATATGGTATAATGTACAATACTTTAATTATTTGCTACTCTTCCATCATGCCTAAGCAAGGGAAACATGCACGACAATGTTGTACATTTTCATTATCATGGTATCATCATTCTATCTAGGATTCTTGTCTATCTCCTTGTCTATCTTCTTAGTGAGCTAATTAATGATATGGTCAAAACTAGAGATTCACAATCATACATAGGGCTAGAGTTTATGTTACTTTTAGCCCTCAAGTATATACTCCGTAATAATTTTAAGTTGAGTAATTTGAAATTGAGTAAGCTAAGTTTAAATAATTTTATATACATACGTATATATAGGGGGCTCGGGTGAGAATACCTCCCATATAAAAAGTGTGCACATATCCACATCTTCCATCTTGAGAAATCAAAGACTTGGATTAAATCATTATTAAACTTTAAAGTTTGCAATACTCATAAAATAAACTCTGCTCTTAAATTCAATAATTATAAAATTTACTATATATTTTTTTTACTAAAACTCTCAACCATTAATGAACTCTGATGGACATTTGAGATTAGTCATCACTTTTTCCAAGAAGACCATGTTCTCATTGATCATGCCCGTATGTGTGTGTGTGTGTGTGTGTGTGTGTGTGTATGTACGTATGCAAGATCAAATGAGAACACGTTCCTGAAAAAAAATTAAGAGCCAATCTCAGTTTTACATAAAAAAAAATTGAACATATCAAATCAAATTATTAAAAAATTACAATGATATTTTCATAATTATCGCTAAGTTTACCGTACAATTTTTAATATTATATTGTGCATTTTTTGAGATTTTTCAGAAATGCACATTATGTTGTAAAAAAGTGCATTAAAAAGTGCACGCTTAGTATTACAAGGTTCACTTTGCAAAATGCAAAATGCAAATGCAAAAAAAAAAAAGAAAAAAAAAAAAAAGGTGTTGTGCGTTTAGGATTTAGATTTTAAAGTCTATGGCTGAACTTTTTTATTTTATTTGGTTTAAGATCTACTTTTTACTGCTTAGGGTAACATTTAAAATTGAAGTTTGAGGTTAGCTTTTTTGTAAGAAGTAAGACTGAGATTGGTTATTAAATTTCTCCTGAAGGTATGTTCTCATAAGATCCTAAGTTCGTTCCTTTATCCAGTATCCCTAATTACTATATTATTACTCTTCGTGTATGTATGCATCAGTTGATAACCACATGTTGAGGAAAGGAATGAGAACCCATCACAATTGTTCATCTGTCCATATCTAACGGATAAAAAATACTTTTACAAAAAAAAAATGATGAAATTATTGTAAATAACTCGTACTATACTTTGAAGTGCAAGTAAATTGTGTTTATATATATATAATTTTAATCACATGAAGAACTATATGTTTCCTATTATGAGTATAAGAACTCATCTTGTCATTTAAATCCATTTAAGTAGATGGTGAGGATTTTTCCTATTTTTATTCTTATTTATTTATGGGGGCTGAGATTGTAATTTGTGGTGTGCTATTTATTATTTTTTTTTTTTGGGATATTTGCATGATTTTAGATGTTTTATTTTAGTAAGATTAGAAGTGTTTTTCTGAATTCTCTTTTTCAAGTACGATTCACTACACCGTATCTGATCTCTTCCAGACTCATCCTTTTTGCTTTCAATGGCTTTATCAGTTGTACTGTTGTTGTTGTTGATTGTATTATTTTGTGCGTTTTTAATGTTAAACGCTAACACGATAAATGTAAAATGTGTCTACAAATTGAGAAATTATTATGATTCTTTCTAAATGTTAGGTTGTTGTGGTGGGGTGTGCATTTCAGCATAATGTTATATATATGATGTAATGAAATGAAGTTACGTTGCACATACGAAATTGTAGTAAACTAGGAATTGAATATGAATGTTCGTTCTATGATCTTCATCGGCCTTCTCCCAACAAACATTAACCTTATCCATTTCAGCAAATCCAATCTGTCGTCGTCATTGGAAGTGGGATGTGCTTGCCACGACAACCCACTTCACCGCTCATCTCCGCCACGTTTCGCCCTCCAACAACACCCCGCCCTGCATGCGCCCATCATATCATTTCCGATTATCCAAGCGTCTTACGTTGTACGGAACATACGCCTTTTAATTTGTAAATCTATTTTGATAATTTGTTTACATCCGAACAAGGAGATATGGAGGAGGTTATTGAGTGCATTAACACAAAAGTTAAACCTGAGGATAATATCAGACTTCTTCGTCCAGTTAGTATGGAAGAGGTCCGTGTGGCTGTCTTCCAAATGCACCCGGATAAATCACCTGGTCCAGATGGGCTTAACCCGGGGTTCTTTCAACATTTTTGGGATATAGTCGGAGGAGATGTAACGGTGTTCTGTAGACGGTTCATGGAAACTGCCAAGCTCCCGGTTAAGGCTAATAATTCATTTATTGTCTTGGTCCCGAAGAAAGCTAAACCGGAAGCCATGAAGGACCTTCGACCTATTGCGCTGTGCAACGTCCTGTACAAAATTGCGGCAAAAGTGTGCGCAAATCGTATGAAACCGATGCTTGAGGGCCTTATATCTAACGCTCAGAGTGCATTTGTGCCAGGGAGATTAATAACTGATAATATTATGCTAGCCTATGAGGCTCACCATTTCTTGAAACGAAAGACACAAGGAAAAGAGGGTATTGCAGCTTTAAAAGTGGACATGAGCAAAGCATACGACAGAGTGGAGTGGAGTTTCCTAGCAGCAGTGTTAGCGAAATTGGGCTTCAGTAAGCGGTGGTGTGACATTCTACTTGAAACAGTGAGGTCCGTGCAATATCACATCCTGCATGAAAATCGTCAAATAGGGCCAATTGTACCAGGGAGAGGGCTTCGCCAAGGGGATCCCCTATCCCCGTATTTATTTCTATTTGTGACTGAAGGTCTAAGTGCGCTCATTGATAGACAAATAAATATTGGCATGTTGCATGGTGTGCGTGTAGCGCGGGGAGCTCCACAGATATCACACCTCCTATTTGCAGACGACAGCTTTTTGTTCCTGAAAGCTAATCTGAATGAAAGCATGCGCATGAGGTGGGTGTTAGACACTTATTCTGCGGCCTCTGGACAGAAAATTAACTATGAGAAATCTCTTATCTGCTTCAGCTCTAATGTGGTGCAACAGTCAAAAGACGAGGTGGTCGGCTCGCTGGGAGTTTGCGAAGGAGATACATCTGGAAAATACCTGGGCCTCCCTTCTTTAGTGGGTCGAAAGAAGAAGGCAATTCTAGCTTTTATAAAAGATAGAATCCTATCTAGAATTCGTACTTGGAATGCAAAATTCCTATCCCGTGCAGGAAGAGAGATTCTGTTAAAAAATGTGATTCAAGCGATGCCATCATATGCAATGATGGTATTCTTGTTACCAGTCGGCCTGTGCAAGGAAATAGAGGCTATTATGAATGAATATTGGTGGACCGGAACAACAGGCAATGGAAAGGGCATTAAATGGAAAACTTGGGGTGCTCTGTGTACTCCAAAAACACAAGGAGGAATGGGATTCAGATGCCTTAGAGAGATGAACCTAGCTTTACTCGCGAAACAAGCCTGGAGACTCCTTACGATGCCAGAATCATTAGTAACTCGTGTGTACAAAGCCCGCTACTTCCCAAAAACTTCCTACTTTGAAGCACAAACTGGTAGTAATCCTTCATTTATATGGAGGGGCATGATTGAGGTACAAAATGTGTTGAAGAAGGGCTGTCGGAAGCGAGTGGGAGATGGCCGAAACACCATTATTGGAACCGACCCTTGGTTAAAGAACGACCATGAACCTTATGTTAGCACTGAGCTGCATGAATCTATTTTCGCTGCCCCGGTTTCCTCTTTGATGAATATGCAGGGTACAGGATGGGATGTGGACTGTGTGAGAGATATTTTTGATGTAAACGATGCTGCTAATATACTCAGCATCCCTATCAGTTCTCGCAAGCCACCAGATGCATGGGTATGGCATTGGAGTCAGAAAGGAGATTATACTGTGAAATCATGCTACAGATTGTTGGCGGCTGAAGCTGACGATTTGCGCCCATGGACGAAAATATGGAAACTGCAAGTGCCACCCAGAGTGAAGATATTTTGCTGGCAAATGGCATGTTCTTTTCTCCCCACACGAGATGCTCTGAATATAAAGCAAATACCATGCTTCTTAATGTGCCATATGTGTGAACGGGTTGTGGAATCTGCTTACCACTTGTTTGTAGAATGTCATATTGTAAAGCAAATATGGAATAAACTATTGGGAGGACTGCCAGGTATGTCACAAAACCATGACAGGGTAGCACACTGGTTGTTTGATTGCATAGGATGTTTAAGTGAGGAGAAGCTATGCAAATTGATCATGATATGCCATGGGCTTTGGAGCAGCAGGAATGAACGTGTTTGGAAGGGCACCCTTTTTGTTATGGAGACTGTAATTCATAAAGCTCTTTCCCTATGGGCTAACTGGAAGAATGCAAACATTGTGGAAAATAAACCAGGGCCCTTAGATGATAATATGCAGTGGAGAAAACCTGAACCTGGACGCATGAAGATTAATACAGATGCTGCTTTTAACTACGCAAACAACACCATGGGGTTGGGTATGGTCCTACGAGATGAAGAGGGGCGGTTCCTTGCTGCAAAAGGCATGAACATGCAAGGCACCTTCACGGTGAATGAGGCGGAGGCAGTGGGTATAAGAGAAGCTTTAAACTGGTTGAAGGAGATGGGTGTGGAAGAAGTTGATATTGAGACAGATTCCCAGACTGTCTACCATGCCATTCATGAGGACCTTTTTCATTCTGCTTTAGGTCTTTTAGTTGGTGATATTAAAGAGTCTGCTTCGTTGTTTAATGATGTAGCTTTCCTTTTTGTTAAGCGATCTGCGAACTGTGCTGCCCACTCTGTTGCTAGGGAAGCCGCTTCTATGTCAGATTGCAGGGAGTGGGTTGATATCCCTCCCCCTTTTCTTGTTAAGATTCTGTCTGATGATTTAATGCATTAAGTTTTTTCTCTCAAAAAAAAAAAAAATGATTTAATGCATTAAGTTTTTTCTCTCAAAAAAAAAAAAAATAAAAAAAATAATTGATTTAATTATATAATGAATAGATATAAGTCTATGGTAATAATGATGGACTCATCAGTGTTAGAATTAAATAGTAACAGAGATATAACGATATAAGGTTAGTTTTGTCTAACAAGAATGTAGTAGAGACAATTTTGTTTACTGAAATTATAAGTGTACAACATTTAAAGTAAAATGTATACATTTATTAACATATAAAAATAGACATAAATGAAAGATATAATTTAGATTGAATTAAAGTTTATTATGTTTTTAGATTTAGATAATAAAACATACTACTGTAAGTTCCTATGTGGGTACTTTATCTCATATCGTAATAGTATTTAGTTCCTATTTTAAGAGCTAATTATTGTGTTTGATTAGTTGTTAGCTAGCAAAAATAGTTTATATTATGAAACGAAATAGTAACAATTATAAGAGAAAATAACACTTTTTGTCAATAGGTCGATATTAAATGGTGTTTTCAATCCATGCATATTAAATAAATATAGTAAAATTATTTTTAAAAAATATCGTTAACGAACTAAAAATAGCACACCTATTTTTAAATAGGGTCGTATCTGAGCATGTCAAACATGTGCGACCGCACAGGGCCCCATTTTTTTTTAAAAAAAAATGTATATATAGTTTACAAAAATTTAGGCTAAATGTATAAAGATTGGACCAATTTGTGACAAGATGAAATTGAGTCCAATTGACAATTGTTTTAAAAAAACATATATATATATATATATATATATATATATATATATATATATATATATATATATATATATATATATATATATATATATATCCTAATCCAAAAACATTGCCAATTCCGTTCGGCAATTATATTTCATGAATCATAATCCCACATCTCAATTAGACAATTAGCAAATTTTCAATTCCCAACCCTATAAAATACGAAAATACTGTAACGGAATTTGACAATTCGATAATTCTCAATTCACAATTCAGTAATTTCGTAGATCGCAGACAGCAACTCAACTGATTCTTCAATTCTTCTTGATCACACAAACTCTCAAGTCTCAAGTTCTTCCATTGAAAATGAGCTTTTTGAAGAATTTGATATCAAAAGTTTGATTGATGATTTTGAGTCTAAATGTGTACGACGCATGCCACTTTTTAAATAAAATTTTATATGTATTTGTATACAATATGTATATTTTGATACAACTTTTTGAACAACTATTATTTATATATATAAATTACTCGAAAAAATATGCACAAATTAAAATATGGCACATGGCCCAATTTTTATTGGAACGGTCCTAATTTTAACTTACAATTTTTTTTAAAAAAAAAACTAATAATTAAAAACTAGAATTATTATTTTTCTTTGATATAATGGTAATATATATATACAACCGCCCCCAAACAACACCAAATATAACAACTACAATAATGTATGTGTACACACAAGAAAGAAGACAAATAGAATGGGAAAAGTCAAAAATAAGGAGCATTATCGTCTTGGCCGGGTTAAAACTGTGTGGGAAAAGGATAAGATAATGATATTATTAAGGAGTCAAAACAGAGATTAAAAATATAAATAAAAACAATTTGATGCGACTTTATACCAGCTGCATGCATGCACCTACGTATGTACGTTGGAATATTTGACGCATTACCAGGAAATGGATGAGCCGACCGGATTTCAGGACGCAAATTATTATGTGGACTGTAGTCCACGGTCTAAAACAGCATCATTTTTATGTTAAAAAAGTTCTTGTTCGACTCACGTATTAGAATAATGAATATTCTGAGATAAGATAATGTATTTTATGAGTTAAAATAATACATTTCATGTGTTAAAATAATGAAATTTGTGCATAAGATAATATATTTTATGAGTTTCAATAATGTACTTTATGTATTAAAATAATGTATTTTATGAGTTAAAATAATATATTGTATGTGTTAGAATAATATATTTTATGAGTTAGAATAATGTACTTTATATGTTTTTGGATCATGGTCCACGGAATAATATATGATTGATTCATGGGTTTTGAACTCTATTATCCGATTTAAATTCAATTAATTTATTTATTTCATTATCTTTTATGGGTTAGTTTGGAATGGAATTCAAATTATAAATGAACGAACAAAAAATAAATAAATAAAGAAAGAAAGAAAGTCAATCCTTTAAAATTTCACGTTTGTTTCTTAGAATAGAAAATGAGGAAGGATACAACAATTTTTTAAATTCTATTCTCATTTTACTAGTCAGTCGTCACGCGCACACGCACATATATTTATAGGGGCAAGATCATGTGTGAGTGTGCGAACTTACACCTATGTGCGGACGTTCGAACTCTAAAACGCGCCACACAAAGAACTACATACAAAGTTCATTATGATCTTTACGAGTTCAAAAATTAAAATTCTAAAACTACACAACACAAAACAATAAATGCACAAACTATTACACTTACAAGTGCAACTTAAAAGTAAAATTTTACAAATTATACAATTTCGATCACAACAAAATTCTAAATGTCTAAAATATAATCTAGTAAAAATTGCAACATGTAATAATACCGAGTGGAAAATTAAAATAATAATAATAATAATAATAATAATAATAATAATAATAATGGAATTTGTCAATCAGGCATAACTCTCTCTCTCTCTATATATATATATATATGAAGTCGAATTTGAAAGGGAACAATCATAAGCAAGTTTGTCAGACAGTTGATTTGATAACTAAAAGACTTTAAGTTTGACTTCCCGTGTGAACTGTATATTAATTTCTTTTTGAACCAAATAGCTATAAGCAACTGATATACAATGTGAATCTAGATAATTGAGTGTATGGCCGATTTTGCAATTGGAAATTGTAGTGTAATAGTGGTCTAAAAGGGATCGGAGAACGATTGAAAGATCAGTTAAACAACAATAAAACGGTCCAAAATATACAGAAAATTTTTGACAAAGATATCCCAACTTGCTTTAGTAGATGGCACGTTATTTGACTCAGAATTGACTGATAAGACCCTAATCGGGGCCTAGGCAGGACGTTTTTGACGCTGCACGTAATTTATGATCAAAGGGATGCATTTGATTTGCGCATATTAATTCAGCTCTAATCGTGTTCCTAAAATTTGATCGAGTTGTATATATAAAGTGAATTTTACACACATTTTAACATGTCGCATCTCTATAAAAATTAAAATTCTTTTCAAATTCATTAACATGTTACATATCTAGAATTTGGGAGTGTGATTTAGTGGAAGAGACTCATTCATTTTTAACCAAACATCAAGAGTTTGATCATTGACTTTGGATATGAAAAAACCTTAAATCTTCAAGTCAATTGTCACACTTATAAAGGTACCTACAATTCAGCGAGTAGATTAGCCACTGTACTTGACAGACTAAAAAAGAAATATGATATGCTACACATCTAGAGGACTTTACAATTATATTAACAATTCACTAATCAATTGTCTCAAATTTATTAAAAGGTTTATTTTTAGTCATTCTTAATATTTCAAAGTCAAAAGAAAATATATTTTTTTAAATAAAAGAAAGAAAAAGATATTTTGATCATAAACTAACAAGTGGTACCTGTAACATGAGATTAGTAGAGTGTCCTTTACAGTTTTACCAAATAATTTTATTAACGATGTTTATATGATATTTATTTAAATAATCATAATGTTGGTCTTTTATTTTGATTTTATATAAGCTAATAAGAATATAGTGTCATTATTAAATTTAAAGGCTTCTGAAAATGAAAAGAGGAATCGAATTTTCTTTTTCCTTTTTTCTTTTCTTTTCTGTTCTTCTCTTTTCTGTTCTTTTCTTTTCTTTATCCCTCGCAGGTAATGTGGTACGGTGGTTATACAAAATGGAGAAGAGATAGTATAGTGTAATAGGTTGATTGTCGGCGGGGTTGAACATTAGACGACAGAGAGGACCCAAGACGGCACCTCACTTCGTGACATCCACGTCACCTCCCAGCTCATCCTTCTTCCTTATACAAAGGACAATCCAAAAAAATCACGTAAATATATTCTTTCTAAAATAATATTATTTGTATTTTTAGTTCGGACATCTTTTAGGGGGTGTTTGGTTGAGATGAATTTGAATGTAAAGGAATTGCAAGTCGAATTACACTGTATGGTTGGAGGGAATTGCATCCAAATGAGAAATTGCATACCCCCATGAATTGCATTTCAATGGAGAGGAGGACAATTTTGTTAGTGTAAAGACAATTTTGTCCCTCTTCTCATACCCTTTTAAAAAAAAAAATTTATTATTATTATTATTATTATTACTACTACTACTACTACACTACTTAAGGACATTTTAGTTATTCTGTTGCTTCTTACATTTCCATTCCCTATATTACCAAACACTGTAATTTCAGTTCCTACTTTATTCATTGTAATTCCAACAAATTACAATTCTTTTCCCCTATAATTCCTTCCTCCCAACCAAACGCCTGTGATTGATTGAATAAATAAAATATTTTCCAATATTGGTATTTAATTGTCACATTAGAATATAGGAAACAATATCATATCTTTGACTTTATAAAATATTGTCATACCTTATATTATTATGATATAGAAGTATTGAAAAAAGTATATATTGGAGTGTTATATTGAGTATGAAAGGATAATACGAAGATTCTACCAATGACTTGCATAAAAAGTTTGTTAGATATGAGCAATTACTGCACTCTGTCGCTTGTGATTCTCACATCGTAAAAAATGGAGGACAACTAATAGGTAATACGATATGCATATTGATGACGTGACCGAAGATCAACCATGCATGGGTTGAGCCCAAACTCCAAGATCAAACATAGAAAAAGATAATTCTGTCGTCACTATTATGAACATGGCATCCAATACCAACACGTGTCACGATTTGAACTGCCAGTGTCATGTTGTCACGTCAAATCCATCGATGGAGAACCCAATGTGTGCTCATTGTCCTGACATTATAAATATAATCTTTCAACTATGAAAAATTTCATAGATTTAGTATACTTCTAGATCATTGAAGAGTTTCTTAAACTTAATTTTTTATATTATATTTGTATTGTACTATGAACCCCAATAAATTGCTCAAAACAATATGTTTCACTTCTCCCAATATCATCATCTATCAACACAATATTTTTCACTTAATTACTTTCTACACTTTAACGATGTTATTAACTTATTAGTATATGTTATGTACGTAATAACACTATTTAAAATATAATTAATAACAATTTTCAATTATACTCAATATAATCATATGTGAAATATACGAACACCAAAATTAATTGAGATTTTGGAATATTTCTACTTGGAGAGCCCTAGGAGACTACTTGGTAACTAGGTTACTGTGACGTTAACAGTACTAAAATTGATTATTAATTAACGACTACGAAACGTTGGAAAATGGAAAATTTTGCAATGAATCGACTCAATCGAGGCTGTCACATACAACCATTTTGATGGCTTATTTATTTATTTATGTTTTGTTGGTAAATGGAAGACTTCAATTCATAGCAATCATCGAGATGGTACAAGCTAAGCTAGTGCGCTGTTTCCCTATTCCCTACCCATCTTTTATTGCTTCACGTTTATTTTATTCTCCTTATTTCATCTCTGTCTCATTTTACCTGTCCTATTTACTATTCATGGGTCAAATCAACTCTTTCTTCTTTGCTTATTTTTTTAGTAATTTTTTATTATTTTTAAATTTAAACTTTTGTGTCTAATAGTACCTTTAATGTAGTTTCTAAATATATAAATTTTATATATTAATGTTAAACTTAATATTATGAAAAATTGAATTAAAAATTACTTCAGTCAAGCCTCGTTAAACGAACCAGACAACCATTTTGGGAAGGAAGTAGTAATGAAAAATTTTCAATTTTGTCCGTTGGATCTCATAAGTTCATCTGTCAGTTACACTTATACTCACAAAGATCTCATTCTAAACTCAAAATTTCAATGTTTATATTATGGATCGAACATTTATCTTACCGCTAGAAACAAGTCATACCATACTGCTAAAAGCAAGTTTCTTACCATATCGTTAGAAGCAAGTTTCTAACATTGCTATTTATAGACTTTGTGTGACACATTTAACCGATAAGATATTAGAAACAATTAAATTAGTGGCCTTCAGTTATGAGAATTATATTACACTCTATTAATCACCTTTTTTAAAGCAATTTATTTTAGTTTTGAAATTACTATGAAATGTTATTTCAAATTTTCAATTCACAAAGATTGCATATACATCTCATATGCACATGCTAATGGTAACGAATATACATAAGATATGCACACAACACCTGTCTCATATGCACATGCGAATTTTGAATCCCCAACAAATCACATCCATAGATATGTTTTTAATGCACTATATTGATTTTCATGGGGGTGGTTCTCATGTGATCACTATAGATATAGGGGCACGCTCATGTGATAATGGATGTCAAAGAGAGAAATAAGAACCAATCGTAGCCGTCCACTTGTCCATATCTAATGGATCAAGTGTAATTTTAAAGAAAACATTGTGACATTTTGGTAAATAACTTGAACTTTGGTGCAAGTAACATGTGTTAAAAGTGCAAGTAACTGATATAAGTGTGCAAGTAAAATCACTTAAAAGTGCAACTATTTTCATGTAATAGTGCATGTAATTTACTTTTTTTTTTGTTTATACATTAGTGCACCTAATGATAACGTCTTTCACATTGGTATACTTAATGATAACGTTTGGTTTAACTAACAATAACGTTAGGAGCTTGTCTTTTAATACCTTTTACTTACACTTAATTAGGTACACTTATGAAACTGTTACTTGCGCTTTTAACACATTCAATTTACTTACACCTAATGATAACGCGTCTTTCACGTTGGTGCACTTAATGATACTGTTTGGTGCAACTAATGATAATGTTTGGAGCTCACCTTTTAATACATTTTACTTGCACTTAGGTGCACTCTATGAAACTGTTACTTGCATTTTTCACACAATTTACTTACACTTAAAACGTTCAATTATTTATAAAAATATCACCGCATTTAAAAAAAAATAGTATTTCTGATTCATTATATTTGGACGAATGTCAGCTGCGATGAGTTGTTATTCCTTTCCTGGACATGCGGTTTTCACATTATCCGTGTCATTATATATGCTCGGGAGCCGGGAGGGTTCTTATTTGAATTGTCTAGATTATTCATTTTATTTGATTAAAAAGTTATTAACGATGATTTGTTAGATTTACAAATGGAAACTGGAGAAATACAAATAAAATTATGTAAGGAATGAAATAATTCAAAAATGTACTCCAAGATATAAAAATATTTTATAGAAATCTTTTCATATTTTGGGGTCAAAAAACTATATAATTCATTTTGTGACTTTTGTTCTAATAAACCAAAATATATATATTTAAAAAAAAATTAACGCATAAAACACATTTACCCTTAAATTGTAGTTTAGTAATGATTAATGAATCGACTCGAAGAAGGGGCAAGAAAGTCAAGGAAACGTTATATGCTCAAAATCCAATATATCCACCACGTACAAACAAACCTTTTGTAACTGAAGCCCATGTCAGTGATGAATCACCTCCTTTGACCGTACATTAACACCCCCAAAACATCGTATCTCCCTTTCGTACGATGTCGTATAGTATAAAGCCGGAAGGACACAGTACAGCGGTCGTCCACGGCGGCGACGGCACTAGGGATCTGGTCAACGCAGTTTGACCAAACTTAGATGTTAAAACGGGACAACGAATCGGGGCATTTTCGTACTTTCTCCCTCCCTCTTCCCTTCTTATATAATCCCTTCCGCTTCTTCTGTATCTCTTTGGAGTAGAAACTCAGTCAGTATAATACAGAGAGAGAGAGAGAGAGAGATGAGAACGCGAAGGGGACAGTTTTTTTCGGAAATGGATTTGTCTGTAGAGAGAAGAGTTGTCAAGAGACGGAAAAGTCGCGCCGCCGCCGCCGCAGGCGGCGGCGGAGAACGTACTAGTGGTCGGAAAAGACCGTGGTTGTCGATTGATGATGTCGGAAAAGTAGACTACTTTGATTCTTTGCCTGACGACATCGTACTCTCTATTCTGTCGAAACTGAGTTCTAATGCCGATTGCCCAGCGGATTTTATGACCGTTTTGATCACGTATGGTTCTGGAAAAATAGATTTTGAAAACGCCATGTTTTTATTATTGAAAAAGATTGTGTCTTTGGTTTTATTATTATTATTATTGATTTTTGGGATTTGGAATTTGATTGTAGATGTAAGAGGCTAAACGGGTTAGGGTTCCACCCGCTGGTGTTGTCGGCGGCTTCACCGAAAATGTTAGCCGTGAAAGCTCAGAACTGGTCGGTGTCGGCTCACCGGTTCCTGAAGCTTTGCGCCGATGCCGGAAACTTTGAAGCTTGCTACATTCTCGGCATGGTCTGTATATATATGTGTGTGTGTGTGTATTTTGCATGCAGATGAGATGTGAATACTGAGATTATTTGGGTTTTTTTTTGACGCAGATTCGGTTTTACTGTTATCGGAATCGGGGGAGCGGCGCCTCGCTTATGGCGAAGGCGGCGATTAACTCTCACGCGCCGGCGTTGTACTCGCTGGCGGTGATGCAGTTCAATGGAAGCGGCGGGTCGAAGACGGATAAGGACCTGCGAGCCGGCGTGGCTCTGTGCGCCCGCGCCGCTTCGGTTGGCCACGTGGACGCGCTGCGGGAGCTGGGCCACTGTTTCCAGGACGGCTACGGCGTGAAGCGGAACGTGCCGGAGGGGCGCCGGTTTCTGGTCCAAGCCAACGTTAGGGAAGTGGCTAACGTTTTGGCAACCACGCCGTCGGCTGTGCTCCACGGCGGCTCGTGGCTGGCGTGGAACCCGCTCCAGCACCACATGGGCGGCGGGACGAGCTGTCCGTTACTGAGCGATTTCGGGTGTAACGTCCCGTCCCCGGAGCCCCACCCGGCTAATAAATTCTTAACGGATTGGTTTAAATCCAAGGGCGGAATTCCGGGTCCGGGGCTCCGTCTCTGCTCCAACGTGGGTTGCGGGCGACCCGAATTGCGTAGGCACGAGTTCCGTCGCTGCTCCGTTTGCGGCTCCGTTAATTATTGCTCACGCGCTTGCCAGGCGATGCATTGGAGATCAGTCCACAAGTCGGAATGTGTGCCGGCGGAGCGGTGGCCCGATGCCGCACTCGAAATTCCGGCGGCGGACGTTATGGTTAACGGAAACGGCGAGGAAATTGGGATGTAAATCAATGGCAACGGAAGATCGACAATGACGGTGACGGTAACGGCACATGAGTCCTTTATAAAAAGGGGTAAGAAACGGAAATGAGAAAAATTTTGGGCGGAATATTCAATTTGTCATTTTCCATGGGCAATGTTTTGTATAAAGGAAGGAATTAATTTTTTTTAATCTTTAAATTAAATTTAAAATATTATATTTGTAGCCTTAAACTTTAGAATTTTTAGAAATGAAAGATCAATTAAAGATGATCTCTTTAGAGTTAAATCTTCTTCCTCTACATGTGGTATGATGATGCCTTCTCTTTTGGCTGTCATTTGAATGGGTAAATCTTTAAGTTGCCTCCCGACCAAATCATCCTAGATTCTTCATTTTACATGGGACTTTAATTTTGATTATATATATCACAAGAAATGTGGGACACCAAGGAATATAAGCACTATATGTGTTCTTACATGATATCTTTATTTATTATTTTAAAGATATATTGTAATCTAATGTTTAAAATCAGAAAATGTAACATCAAATGCGTCTATAACGTATTAGACGTGTGTATAGTGAAGTAAATATTAATTGTAACGGTACAATTAAGTGATTCAATAACTTATAGTTGATTCTATATATCTTTAGTTTGATAATTGTTGAAATATTAGGCTTTAATTTTGCTTATTGAGCCTAATCGTCATATTCTACTTAATGAACCTAATACTCATATATCGACCTAATGCATCGAGCCAAACCCAATAGCTTAAATATCATTATATTTGAGTTTTGATAATATTAAATATCTTTAAATGCTATGTATTGAGTTGGAACATACTAATATAGCATAATAGGTGAGGCATAACCTTGAAGCTATCATAAAATATTCATCAGCATCAAGTTGTGTACATGTAAGACAATAATATTAACACAAAATAAGTTTATAAGTTTTGTTTTGTGAGGCGCTACATCAACATCAAGTTGTGTACATGTAAGATAATAATACGAACCCAAAATAAGTTGCTTTGTCTGTGTCCTCGCACGGTGCAAGATTCGTCTAAGCACCAAAAAAGAAAAGTACCAATTTAGTTTTGTTGTAGGCACTTGTTTATTTGAGACTTATAGATCAGTAACAATAAGGCACATTTCACGATTTACTTTAATTTATTCATCAGTTTCCAAGACAAGAGTGATGATAATATAACCTTTAAGTTTGGAGTTAATACTTTTGCAACACAATATTATAAATATATAATAAAGAATATAATTTAAAAGTCAAACTAACTACACGATTGTTGACTTAAAACCTAATAAATTAAACATGAAATTGAAGAACCCATATGACAATTCCAAATCACATTAAACTTGGTACCTAGCTAGCTAGCTATATAGTAGAAGGGATCCGAAGTCATTGATGATGATTATGTTTCTCTAGTCTCTACAATGTGGTGCACTAGTTCACCTTTTTCTTTTGGGGGCATTAACGTTGTTGGTCAAATAAAGTCAGATTGGAGGAGGAGATTGACCAAAGATGGGGAAAAGAATGGATTAGAAAGGGGGCAAAGTGGGAGAGAGATGAGAGAGACCAATGCATTTTTGCAAGTGGAGAATTTTTATTTATTATTATTATTTTTTTTGGTGATGACCTTGATTATCCTCGATGAACACCTGTTTGGAAAAGGAAAGAAAATATTACATAAAATTACGGGAAAAAGTGAAAAGAGAAAAAAAAAACATATAAAAGAGAAAGAAAAGAAAAGAAAAGGGGAGGCATATATGTTAAGCAATGAAAGGGCATCAAAATATGTTCACATGGTAAACACTGAGCTCTACACTTATTTCTGTTTTTGTGTATGGCTTTATGGGTGGTCCAAATGACAGGTCCATTTAAGGGCAGCCTTGTTAGTTGGAGCTCCAAATGCATGCAACTAATTTGGTTGAGAAAGGAGAGGACAAATATATTTGGATAAACATGCATGGAGGAATTACAATATTAAATCATGATAAGATAATTTGTTAATAAAAGGGGTTTTAGTACTAAGAATATAATCACATTAGGGAGGAAAACTCATGTCTTTTTATTATCGGAAAGTGTTCAGATCAAAATGTTATTTCTAATCTCACTACCTGAGTAGTAGTGAATGCAAGTCAGATTGATTTTTCCATATGAGAAGGGGTTTGAACTCTCGACCCCTTTTAAGGGACAAGAGTGCATGACCACTCACGCCAACCAAGTTGGTTTGATACTTCATAATTAATATCAAATTTTTGTATTGGTTATTTTTTACAAGTTAAAGTAAAATAGCTTAAGCATTTAAGCCTCTACCACATACTTATTGACATTACAATAATGTACTTTTTTTTTTCAACTCACGTAACTAGCTTTGCGTTTACGTCTCAAGTTTTATTATTCTAATGCCATTGGTAAATTTGTCACATTGATAACGAATCATCATTGCACAATCTTGTTAGTTGAGCTTCAATTAACACAAGTTGCATCAAGGGTTGAAAACTAGAACAAGCATGAGATCAATCCCAATAATCTTGCCCTACCATTTTTGTATAATTTGTCAAAAACCATCACTAGCTAGCAACATAGATGGTCCTGGTTTCATAGTTAGGCCCTCAATAAAAGAAAATTTGACAATGAAAGCCTTGGGAAAAACAATATTTTCTTTTGTTTGTAAATATGCAATATAATGATGACAAGAAATCAAAAGTGGGTTTGGGTTTAAACTAGGGGAACATAACAATGGTAAGGTAGCAGATAATAAGGTAGATAGAGGGCAAGAATTAGGTATGCTGACCAAATGGGTGGTGTTGGGCAGAGGGAGAATTTGGTGGTTTAGTAAATATGTAGTACATTGGTGTCTGGTTCCCCTAAAGAGGGCTGTCTATAGGCACCATGGCCCTTCACAAATCCACACTTGCTTTCTTTGTGTATTTAATGTTCACTGACTTCTCACCAACACAATTAGGTATCCATCCATTGGTTACTACCTTCCCTTGTCACATGGCCTTCAATATTTACCCTGCACTTCATCATATTTGGACAACATTATGAAGCTCAAGCAAAAGTAGGGTTGTCAATTTTCGTGTCCGAATGAATGAAATCAGATCTTTCTGGAGAGTAGTGGGCCACATACAGACGTAATGCGATTATATTGTAAAAGTTTAGTTAATCTCTTTTTGGATATCGAGTGTGAGTTTTGAGAGTGTGCACATAATTCATTTTGCTATTTTATTAGACAAAATCCTCCATTTACATTTTTTTAATTGTTAATATGTATGTTTGGACATTAAATTGTATAAGTTATAGTGAAATTATATTTATATTTTTTTAAAAGGAAAATAACTTAGTAGATTAATGCAAGAACTCAATAATGGAGCTAGAGGGGACTGCGTCCTAACACAGAGAGTTTGCCTGCAACGAGGTGTTACATGATTTTGTTAAATTATGAACTATAACATTAGCCGTTCTAGAAACAAGATGAACCGATCAAAATTTTCGAAACTACTCATCAAAAAATTTACCATCCTTAGTAGCTATGCCAATGTAAGAAAGAATCTCAACTATGTAGCATATTTATATTTAATATGCATGAAAATAAAATTGTATTTTTTGGGGGACAAACATGTCAAAGCCAAAACTCCTCCCAAATAAAAATGACAAGACAAAAAGGTCAATGATGGTATTAGAAATGGGAGAGAGAGTTCTCTTTTCTCTCTCCCTTGAAAGATCAATTTTTAAACAAATTTAGCCCCTTCCTATAAGTTAAATTAAACAAATTTAACTCCTTAATTGTCTATAATGTTACACTTTTAGACCT
Organism: Ipomoea triloba; assembly: GCF_003576645.1. Lineage (NCBI taxonomy): Eukaryota > Viridiplantae > Streptophyta > Magnoliopsida > Solanales > Convolvulaceae > Ipomoea > Ipomoea triloba. The sequence goes on along the minus strand of NC_044920.1, from coordinate 474,276 downwards.
TATTGTTATATGATTGTCAAACTCCATTAACATATGAGTTTAATTTTGTCATTTAGAATCAATTTTCATGGTTAAAAATGGCATTCACATGGAGAAAATGAGACTTTAACTATGAATGTTGATTCTAAATGATAAAAATAACCTCATAAAAGAGTTTGCTAATAGAGTTTGGTAATTATATAATACCAGAGACTAAAAGTGTAATATAATAGACAATTAAAGGATTAAATCTGCTTAAATCAATTAATAGGGACCAAATTTCTAAAAGTGAAACAATTTAGGGGCCAAAAGTATTGTTTTTCCTTAAAAATGTATTTTTTTATTATTACCCACACAACACTGTGTTGATCATGATCCTAGCACCAAATAATTTAGTGTAAGCTGTTACCATAACTGGGCCAATGTATTTAGAACATACCTAAATAATTTAAGATGCTACGAATCCAATATTTCATTAATGCTATTTGCAATATAATTAAACAGTGAAGGTAGCCCACAGTAGGCATAAAAGGACTTTGGGTCCAATTCAGGGCTCATTAAAAATTTTCCCAATTTTATTGGGCCATGTAGAATGATAAGTACGTGTATCCTATATATTAATTGATACGGTCACACCGGTAATAGTAGTATCTGACATAATTACATTTATCATAATTAAGTTTACCAAGTATTATCAAGACTGACCAAGTACTTTGTGATCATATGACATATAATGATTCTTTCATATGAGAGGTCATGGGATCAAGCTTCGTAAGTGATATGAACTCTGATCAAACCTAGCTCTACTCTACAAGTTAGGTTTTGTTGTGAATGTATACTAGTAGCTTTAATTAGCCGATCTCTTGTTGTCATTATTAATCTATATAGCGACCATTTCAAAGTTTGACAACTCCATTATATTCATATATGCGGACGAATTAGCAATTTTTAAGGATTTTTTTTTTTTTTTAAAACAGACATTATTACATAGTGGGTGCATTTCCTTCTGTAACGACAACACATGACAGTACGTGTTAAGTGTTATCTATCTACTCAGGCAGTGCACTTAATGTTGCGTCGATCTGTAAAACAAAAAGAGGTTTGAAGTCGATTATATGTAATAAATGCGTATCCTCTAACCAGTCCGACAGCTACGCATGTATATATCCATGCATACATATGAATGCATTTCATTATTTAATTTCATGTCAAAACTTTACAGAGTGAGTTATCCTTCTCAGATTGTTAATTGCATGGATAACGAGGAAAATAGGATGCAGTCACTACTCGATAATATATATTGAGTAAATTTCATCATTATATAATAGTTCATAAATTATACATGAAAGATAAATCGCACTAAGAAAATTCAGTATGTCAAACTTGACCAAAATCGTATTAGTAAGAATTAAACTAGTGATCTTCTGGTACAATAATCATACTCGACTTCACGTCTCCACCTATTCAGCTTCTCCTTCGAGGCTTAGATTCTTACTCCTGAATAGTTGCGAAGGAACATGGATAAAGTGAAATCTTATTATTTTTTGTTTTTTTTTTCATGTTAAATTTTGCCTTGCTTGAAAGTTGATTAGACATTATTTGAGTATTTGATACATTGAATTAAATTGTATGAAAGATGGTAGGCGGCCTAGTCTAGTATTTATGAAATTTATAAGGAACGTTGGTCAAAATTATTACTCCGTATTAGTTCATCATGAATAGTAGATTTTGAAGGGTTTTTACACCATTTTTTAAGCAATGCATTCAAGGTGGAGACGAAAAAGGAGAAGAGAAAAAAAAAAAAAAAAAAAAAA
>NC_044920.1:427174-472112 GCF_003576645.1 Ipomoea triloba | reverse complement strand
AAAAAGGAAAAAAAAAAAAAAAAAAAAAAAAAAAAAAACCTCCTCCACATGCGTGAAGAGCAACCATGCACCCAACTTGGCTCGTAAATGCTCTTCACAACCTTTTTTCTTTAAAAAAATCAATATATTTTTTTCTATTTTTCTTTTCTCTCATTTTCTCTTTACTAATCACACCCGTAAAAACTCCTCAAAAACCACACAAAAACCTAACTATTGAGGATGGCCTTAGGACTTATACATTACTTTAGAGTTTAGATTAGGCCATTATTGACCATTCGTGATTGAAAAGTTAATCAGGATCCATATCCTCTCACGTAATCAAATGTTTCAACCATAAAAAAAAAATGGTTGAAAATACTAATCACTTTGATTTGTTGTTAAAAATGTTGAGAAATAATTTTATAAATTGGTTGGAACCCTAAGTATTGAACGGGAAGCCCTTGATTTCAAACCACTTTTGAGTAGTCAGAAATTCAAAAATTTCTAGTAATGAAAATAAATAAATAAATTAAAAAATTGATAATTTTCTAACAAACCAGACCCATCATAAACTGGATATAATTCAAAGAAATAACAATGATATCTTAACAAGATACGACCGAGCCCTTAGTATGTCGCAATCGTGCTACAAGTAATTAATAAATGGACAGGACAAATAATCAGACTAATTGGCCCAAGCCACAAACCGAACCGGATAAATTCCTTCCTAGTACACTTTTCAAAGAAGTGAGGAAGAATGACATAGAATTGGAAGTTGTTTTGTGAATCACTAATGATGGTTTGCAGAGGAGGCCAAGACCGTACCCCATATTTATAGGATTTTTTAAGGTCAAAATAACAATCAATATGTGAATGATAATGCCCAACAATTCCATACTACACACGTCCATCCGATCCTCATTTAATCGCCAACCGCCACCCTCCCCTTTCACACAACCCCTTGGCAAAGGGCTAAAACCCAACTAGCAACCCCTTGCCACCCCTAGCAGGTCGCATGGCGTGGGGGCTAAAAGGCACCTCCACCTCCCCCACCATACTCCATTGAAAAGTGTTTATTTGTTTATATTTTCCCCTTTTTACTAAGTCATTTTGTTTATAAATCATTCTAAATTTCATGAAAATTAGTGCTTATTTGGGTTATTTCGCAAGGAGTATGAGTTGAAAAGCATTGGAAGCAAAGACGAACATTTTCATGTATTTTGAATGCATTTGAAGTCAATGGGAGCCAAAGAGAAGCTATGGAGATGGATGCAACACTTCCAAGGGAACTAAGAGTGATATTTTTAATGGTTTTGATCATATGGACAAACCAAGAAAAAGTGAAACAAGTGCAAAAAATTTGAAATTCCTGCATAGATCTGTCACTTCGGTATTTGGACGATATCTTGGCCTAAAAATATTCAAATTAAGTGATTCTTAAACCATTGGAAAGAAGACTCAAAAGGCTACAACTCTTATGAAGACATTAAAGCCTAAAAAGGAAGCCAAAAAGGTCAAAATTATCCTTGAAGTTAAAGAATATAATGTTCAAATGAGTTGATTCGTGCGCCATTAAAAATCCAACTTAAAGGGCTATAACTTTGTTGAAGACCACAAAGGCCAATGAAATGATTTATGTTTGTGTGTTTGAGGAGGTGGTCGACTCAGAATTGAAACAACCACATTTCTCGTGCCAAAGACCTTATGGTCTAGTGGCATCCGGTGTCCCAGTTAACACTCCTACATGGATGATGGGATGATGGGAGTGGGTTCGAGCCTCAGTGGAGGCAACTGTTGACTCTTTTGTGCTTCATTATGATGAGAGTGGGTTCGAGCGAGCCTCAGTGGAAGCAACTGTTGACTCTTTGTGCGCGAGCCTCAGTGGAGGCAATTGTTGACTCTTTGTGCTTAGGAATGGCAACGGGGCGGGGCAGGGGCGGGGAGTATCCCGTCCCCGGCGGGGATTTAAAAAAATTCCCCGTCCCCGCGGGGAATTTGGCGGGGACGGGGAATCCCCATCCCCGGTCAACCCTATAGTCAAATTTTAAATTTTCAATCCTAAATATAAAATATAAATAGTCCAAATGTTAAAATGTTTTAAAGTCCGAATCTAAAATCTCCAATCAACATGATTACATAAAAAAATATAGTAAAAACTAAAAATACAATTAAAACAATTCCTTTAAAATAGATACAATTACATTTAGTTCATTAATTAATATTTCATATAAACAAACAGTATAATTTCTTATATATAAAAAAAAACAAACAGTATATAACTAATGGACTTAATAATTTATATATATATATATATATATATATAGAAACACAGTATACAGACATACATAAAACAAACAATATATATATATATATATATATATATATATATATATATTATTTTTAATTCGGGGACGGGGCGGGGCGGGGAGGGGTATCCCTGTCCCCGTCCCTGTCCCCGGCGGGGTATTCTAAAAACTCCCCGTACCCGTCCCCGATCCCCGCAAAACTTCCCCATCCCCGTCAGGGACGGGGCACATTGCCATCCCTATTTGTGCTTCATTATGATGGGAGTGGGTTCGAGTCTAAGTGGAGGCAACTGTTAACTCTTTGTGCTTCATTAGGTTGAGAAAGTAGATATGAACATAACAGAGTCAGTAGTACTAAAAAAAAAAAAACCGTATCAAAGCACATGAGTCGCGCGGTCAAACGTACTATACCTCACGCCTTCTCCTCATCATCCTTTCACTCTTTTCTTTTTTAATAAGTCTGGGATCTTTATTTTCAATTTATAATTGGACTAGCTGTAAGTTTTTATTATTGACTTTCAATTTGAGTTACTTGACATTTATTAATTTTCATTATTGAACCATAAATAGTCTATTGATGGTTGAATTTGTTCCAAATTTGGTTCTACATTTAAATATCCATTTAGTAAACATTAAATTTAAGAGTAATAATATAAAATTTTGGTTCTTCACATTCCCACTAATGATGAACCCAATATATTAAGTTTATGGACATAATTTGCACATCTCAAGGAGGTGAAGGACTCGCTCTTTCTCCTTTTTTTTTTTTTTTTTTTTTTGTTTTAATAATGAATTTTGTAATTGAATTGATATTGAGATTGATATTGAGATTATTTGTAATTGAATTCTTTATTTGTAACGTTGTGTTTTTTAATTTCATTTTTAATATTATTAATAGTTATATTAGTGCTTTACAATATATTTTTTGTTCAAACTATTTTATCAAATTAATTATATTTTAGAATTAAGTAGTGTACATATAAAGTGGATTATTAAATTCTCTCTCGCTAGGGTTTCGCGAGTCTTTCTCTCTCGCTAGGTTTTTCGCGAGGTTTCTGGATTTTTGTCCGTCGTTTGTTTTGCTTTTTCCGTTTCAATTGTTCTGCATGGCGTCTCATGATTACGAACCGTCGTTGGCCAACCTTACTCTTGCTGATCTTGATGATGAGGAGGAGATTCAGCACTTGGTGCAAATGCCTGTTGCCCGAACTGCTGTTGAGATTGAGTTCTACATTGTTGGCCGATTGGTCTCGAGTAAGCCAGCGAAGTTTGCTTTTCTAAAGGATACTATGGCTACTGTATGGAGGCCGTTGAAGGGTATGAATGCCAAGGAACTCCAACCAAATCTCTTTCTGTTTCGTTTTTTTCCATGAGAAGGATGTGTTTCGTATTATGGAGGACGGTCCCTGGTCTTTCGATCAGAGTCTTTTAGTTTTGAAACGTGTTATTCCACCAGAAGATCCTGAATCGATTATTCTCGATACCGCTGATTTTTGTGTTCAGATTCATAGCCTCCCAGTGGGGTTTAGGTCTGAAGCTGTGCTAAGCGCTATGGGCAATTTCATTGGTTCGCTAGTGAAATCTGATGAGCGAAATTTTGATGGATCCATGCGATCCTTTTTCCGTATTAGAGTCGCAATTGATGTCAATAGGCCTCTACGGAAGGGCATGCGTTTGAAGGCTGATAATGGTGGTTGGGTTACGGTGGATTTCAAGTATGAGCGTTTACCTACCTTCTGCTTTCTATGTGGAATCCTCGGTCATGGTGAGAAGTTTTGTCCTAAGTCTCTAGAGATCACAGATACGGTGATAAAACCCTTTGGGCCGGGGCTGAGGGCGGGTATGAGGAAATCTACTCCTACTGCCGGGCAACGGTGGTTTGCGCCTGAGACGACTGTCGAGCGTAGAACGTGGAAAGGTCCTGACGAGGTTGTTACGGAGAGTACCGGAAACGACCAATCGTCTATGGGTACGGGAGAGCCTTCGGCTATTGTTATATCAAGACAAGCTCCTTTATCTAACGGAACCAGTGAAGGCGGGGCTGATATGGTTAATTGCGACCATACTCGTACTAATGATACGAGTGATGTGATTACTGTTGTGGATCAGAAACGTAAACGCATGGACACTGGGAGCTCTGGTTTGGGTGTTGCCATGCAGGTGGATGGTAAAACCGATGATCTTTCAAAAAACTTGTTTGTGGCGGGTGCTGATGTGTCCCAGTCCCGCCAATTCTTATGAGTACTTTATGTTGGAACTGTCGTGGTCTTGGCAACCCACGCATAGTTCAAGAGATCTTGGCCATGGACGCCAAGTTGAAGCTGATGTTTTTGTTTTTAATGGAGATGAAGGTGAGACGCGAGCATGCCGATCGGTTGAAAGTTCGTTTACAGTATGATGGTTTAATGTTTGTGGATGGAGGTGGTCTGAGTGGTGGGTTGGCATTTTTTTTGCGTGAACGAAATTCTGTGAAGTTATTGTCTTTTTCAAAGAATCATATTGATGTTGAGGTGGTGCTTCCACGAGCTGAACCATGGAGACTAACTTGCTTCTATGGTTTTCCCGAAAGGAGTAGGCGCCAACTATCATGGGACTTACTACGGTCATTGCGAAGTAATTCTTCGCTTCCATGGATCGTTGCAGGAGATTTTAATGATTTATCTTCGTCTGCGGAGAAACGGGGATTGCACCCACACCCTCAAGCTTTGTTTGAGGGGTTTAATAAGGCGCTGGAAGATTGTGGACTCCTAGATATTGGGATGAAGGGTAGACCTTACACTTGGGAAAGAGGAAGGGGGACAGATGACTGGGTTGAGGAAAGGCTTGATAGAGCGGTAGCGGGAGCTGATTGGTGTTTACTACATCCACATGCTACTGTTCATAATGTGGACGCATTCTCTTCGGACCATTCAGCTATTTACATTGATGTAGAGAAGCCTCGGGTTAGAAAGCAAAGGAGGCGATTTATGTTTGAGAATGCCTGGATTAGGGATAGTGGGTGTAAGGAAGTTGTTTGTCAGGTTTGGAATCAGACCATTGGTGATCCCCTACCCTTTAGACTGAAATGTTGTAGTGAGAAGTTGAGACGGTGGGGTGGCGATTTCAATCAACAACTTAATGCTAGGATTGCTGTGCTGCAGGCTCGTTTAAATTCATTACGTGACAAACGTGATCAGAATTCTTTGAGAGAGCTGCGCCAATTAGATGGTGAATTGAACGAAAAACTAGAGCAGCAAAATTCTTACTGGCGACAGCGAGCTAAACAGTTTTGGCTGAGTTCGGGCGATCGAAATACAAAGTTCTTTCATTCCTATGCTATAGGCCGGAAGAAGAAAAATTTACTGAGACGTCTGAAGGATGCGAATGGTATGTGGGTTGAGCAGGAAGGATTGCCGGCCTTGGCGGCAAATTATTTCACTCATATCTTTTGTTCAAATGGCACCCGCATGGGGAATGAATTGGCTGGTTTGCAAAGCAAGATTACTGTAGAGGATAATCTCTATCTTATGAGCAGTTTTACGTCCGAGGAGGTGAGAGAGGCGATTTTTAGTATGGCCCCGAACAAATCTCCAGGTCCGGATGGTTTCAATCCTGGTTTCTATCAGCATTTCTGGCCTGAGATAGGAGCGGATGTCTCTCAGTTTGTTCTGGACTGTATCCTACAATGTCGTATGCCAGAGGGTTTGAACGATGCTAACATTACTTTAATTCCCAAGAAAGCTATTCCTGAAAGTATGGGCGATCTTAGGCCTATTGCGCTGTGCAATGTGGCGTACAAAATCCTTGCCAAAATGCTTGCAAACCGGTTGAAGACTGTGATTGGTGGTATAGTCTCTGAGACTCAAAGTGCGTTTATTCCAGGAAGACTTATCACGGATAATGTTCTGGTTGCTTCAGAAGTTCTCCATTTCTTAAAACGTAAGCAGCGGGGTGGCTGTGGTTGGGGAGCTTTGAAGCTTGATATGGCAAAAGCCTACGATCGGATGGAATGGGGCTACTTGAGGAAAATGATGACTCTCATGGGATTTGCGGACGGTTGGATTGACTTGATCATGATGTGTGTTACCACGGTTCGTTATCGGGTTTTGGTGAATGGAGATTGTCTGATTTGATTACCCCTACGAGAGGCTTTAGACAAGGGGACCCCCTATCCCCTTATCTTTTCATTCTTTGTGCAGAAGGCTTCTCTCATCTTCTTACTTGTTCTGTTCAGAGTAAGACTCTATCGGCTTGCTCAGTGGCTCGGGGTGCCCCGAGAATATCCCACCTTTTCTTTGCGGACGATAGTCTGGTCTTTTTCAAATCCACTATTAGAGAGGCTCAGGCTATTAAAAGATGTTTGCTGAAATATGAGGAGATGTCAGGTCAATCCGTTAATTTGAATAAATCATGCATGGTATTTAGTAGTAATGTGGGGAGACAGGATGCTCTTGCAGTAACTGCCGAGTTGGGGGTTGTGTATGTCAATTCAATTAGGAAGTATTTAGGCCTGCCTATGGGAATTGGAAAGAATAAGAAAGAAGTCTTTCGTTATATTGAATCAAAGCTTAAGCAGAGGGTTGGAGGTTGGAATAAAAGGATCCTTTCTAGAGCTGGAAAGGAGATTTTACTAAAAACGGTTGCACAAGCTTTGCCCACATATACAATGAGTACATATTATCTTCCTACTACCTTTTGCCTTACATTGGAGAGGATTATGAACAAATTTTGGTGGGAGTCAAAGCCGGGTGGAGGGGGTGGCATGCACTGGCTTTCATGGTCTAGGATGTGCGTACCGAAGAGTTGTGGTGGTATTGGCTTCAAACGTCTTCATGAATTTAATCTAGCACTCTTAGCAAAGCAAGGCTGGAGGTTTTTGAATCACCCTGGTTCCTTAGCCGCCCGATTATATAAAGCTAGATACTTTCGTGACTGCTCTTTTTTTGCAAGCTACTCTGGGTGCTAATCCGAGCTATGTATGGCGTTCGATCCTTGCTGCGCAGAATCTCTTACAGAAGGGTTGTTATCGTAGAATTGGTGATGGGAGTACAACTCGTATATGGGATGATCCTGTTGGATATTTGTACAGTAATAGAGATTAATGGTTCAGATGTCTACCATGCAAGCTAAATAATATTTGGAGTTGTGGAGTAGTAAATATTATTGAGTTTGGTAGAGATGATTTTGGGTTATTTGAGAGGTCTCGAGAGGTGTTCGAGAAGTCCACGAGAGGTCGATTCGCGGAATCTGTTTTATAGAAGTGATGTCTTGAACATACTCTACATAACCTCTCGAATGGAACTTGGTTTATGTCTCGAAGGTCCGCATGGAAATCAGTGTCTCTTTAGAGCTTTGATGTTCCGCATGACATGAATCTTGCGTGGATTGCATAGTAGTGATGTCTCAAAGGTTCAAATGAATTTGGTGCTTTGCATTTTGAATGTGAGAAGTGTTTTACCTCTCGCGAAGCCTGAACCTTTCACTTGCTATTTATGTCTCGAATGTGATGATGATGTATCTCTCGAAGGCATAAACCTTATCTCTCGAAGTGTTGTCTTCCTAAGCTAAACACTTGCATGGAATTTGGGGTGTATCTAGCATAGAATTATGCGTACTTTTACTACCCATCTTTGTGAATATATTACATGACATATTGCATGGATACAATGCATTAGAAGTCATTAATATATTTCATTTTGGCTATTAATCTAAGTAAGCATATAAATTACGTATGATTATTTAAATCCCAAAAATCAATTATAATTTCATATATATCTTTGGAAGTTGGTTTATTAACTGATGTGAACTTCCAAGTAACTGCTCCTAACAATTAGAATTTATCTCTATAAATTCTAGGAGTGTTTTGATAATATACAGAATATAGAATATATCATATGAAAATATACATGCAATTGATTTGCATGAAACCTTGATATTTCACAGTCCTACAATTCTCTAGGAAATTCTTAATTGAAGCAACTTAAGAATTTTGTTATCTTCTTGTATCCCATAAGATTAAATCTTGAACCCTGTTGCTTTTCTGAGGGAGATTTAAAGCTTATAGGAAAGTGATTACACGCCTGAAGATACCAGATGATCTGGTTTTGTTCCCTTGTTCTTCTGTATTATATTGTATCTCTTTTGTATTACAGATAGCATCCGGTTTTGTTCCTTTGTTCTTCTGTATTATATTGTATCTCTTTTGTATTACAGATAGCAGCAACAATTTTTCCAACAGATCCTTGGTTGCCTGATCAGGATTCCCCGTTTCCTGTCACGCCACGTTCAGTCCATCATGGAGTGGCCACTGTTTCTGCGTTAGTTGACCCTGTGACTTCAGATTGGGATGTGCCACTGCTTAAGGAGTTGTTCTGTGACAGGGATGTTGCTTTAATCATGAAAATTCCTATATCCCCGTCTTATAACGATTAGTGGTGTTGGAGAGGTGATGTTCGGGGAATGTACACAGTAAAGCAGGGTTATAGATTGTTGGTAGAGGATGCAGTTAATGCCCCTTCCCAGTTCACTGCATGGAGATTATTATGGAAGCTTAGACTTCCGCCAACAGTTCTCAATTTTATTTGGCGATGTGCCCGCGACATTCTCCCCACGAACCTGAACTTAGTTGGACGTGGTATTGTCATCGATCCCTTATGTCATTTATGCCACTCACATCAGGAAACACCATTGCATCTTTTCAAGTTTTGTGTTCACACATGCAGGTTATGGGACAGTTTTTGTGATCTTCCTTCAATACAGTCAAATGATGACTTCGCTGCTTGGTTGTCGAAAGTCATTGAAGGGAGAAACGGTGAAGTGATTCGTGCATGCATGGCACTGTGTTGGTCTATTTGGAAAAGTCGTAATGATTTGTTGTGGAACACTAAGCCTTGGACACCCAGTGAGGTGGTGCGACGGGCGGTTCTTTTGGCGGAAGAGTGGAATACCCTATTTGCAGCTCCAGGTAATTTGCTTATCAATGGTTCAGAACATGCAATCGATCCTGGTATTAATGATGGAGTAATTATTCATGTTGATGCTGCTGTTTTTTCTGATAGAGAGGAGGGGTATGTGTCTGTTGTGGTGCATGGGAGTGATGGAGGGTATTTGGCGGCTCGCAATTGTTCAGTGAAGAGTCTTTGGAATCCTATTCTTGCGGAGGCGATGGCTGTTAAAGAGGCACTCTCTTGGGCGAAGGATCGTGGTTGGCATAAAGTTGTGTTGTATTCCGATTGCCAGCTGGTTTGCAACCTTTTGAAGAGTTCCTTGCCGAATAATTCTTATGTTGGTTGCATTGTTCGTGATTGTGTTTCTTTGAAACGCTACTTTGTTGATGTATCGTTTCATTATATTGCTAGATCAGCGAATACGCTAGCTCATGTGTTAGCAAGAGCTATGGCTTCTCAGTCTGGTCCTGGTGTTTGGTTTTCTTCTTTCCCTGACTGTATTCAGCATTTGCTTTTGGTTAATTAATATACTTGCTGTTTGGTTTTTAAAAAAAATTAATTATATTTCATATATCGTGGAGCTTTTATTTGTAACATTGTGTTTATTTCTCATTTTTTTTAATATTAATAGTGATAATATAAGTGTTTTATAATATGTTTTCTATTCAATTTCTTTTATCTAATTAATTATATTTCATATTTTGTTTGGAATGTTTTTAATTAAATCTCATTTTGATGTATTTTAATTATTCATGTTATTTAACAATATTTTTTACTCGGCTTCTAAGTATTTTTTCTAAATATCTCATTGATTTTTAATTTTTCGCTCCCACCGACGAAGATTTCTGGATCCGTCCCTGTGCATACATATGAATACATTTCATGTCAAACCCTCACATATTTATGATAATATGATGTTACATTTTTTTAATCATGTTTTTATATAATAGTCCACAAATCATTCTATCATCCTTTTGAAGGCTTAGATTGTTACTAAAAGAAACAATACTCCTATGTAGTAGACTAGTAGTCCACAAAACACTCAACTTTTTGATGTACTGGTGGTTGAAAAAATTGAGCATATATGTTTTGACGAGGTGGTCGACGCAGAATTGAAATTAAACAACCACAATTCTCGTGCTCTGAATATCTCGATTTTAAGAATCCCCTAACCATTGAATTCCAAGTCCGTATCAAAGCATATGAGCCACGCGGTCAAACGTACTACAGCTCACGCCCCTTCTCCTCAGTACACTACTTATCTTAATTTATTGAACCACCGCCGGTCTATCAATCCTTCATCGCTCTTTTCTTTTTTAATAAATGTTATGTAAAAGTGTTCTATGTGAGATTTATAATACTTTTAATATATGGGGTATATTTGAACATTTGACAACAAAAATAAATCACAAGGTCTGAAATAACAAGGCTGTTTAAGGACGATATTCAATTCATCCGTCATGATTATCAATCTTATTTTTTTCAAGAATTATTGGGAGAAACGGTAAAGGATATCAAGACCTAAATTGAGGATAAGGACAAACTCAACATATTATTTGTGGCTCTACTAAACATAGTCAACTTGAACAACTTGGACAAGTCATTGCTTTTCAACTGCGACAAAACCCACAGTTCCAAGCAAGCCAACCTGATTTGAGATGGATTTTTTTTTTTGAAGAAAAAAAAAGATAAAAGAAAATGGATAATACACTTATATATTTAGAAAATAAAAAATAACCCTCACAAATAGTTAAGTTAGTTTTTGATGAAAATTTACACCCAAAGACATGATTGAATCCTGACAATCGTAGAGTAGGAATTTCACCATCTTATGAGGTGTTTCTTTATAGGTCGCCACTAGGCATGGATCTGTCCTTTCATATAAAGAACTACTAAACTCACTATGATTTAACTCATTTACACCTTCACAATCCTTACAAAAGTCCGGCCCTAGAATGAGGGATTTTGCTTGTTACACCGGTACAAAATAAAAAATAAGAAAGAACATTGAAATAAATGCAACTAAAAATTTTGCCAGTGATAAATGACTTCATATTCCCCAACTACCTATTTGTTTTCTTTTAATTCATTATCATAATTTCGCTTGGACCATCTAGGTTTTGTCAATATCACATTAGACCTTTATCATTTCAAATATTATATTTTCGCCCACATATTTTTTATCATGCATTTTAATTATGTTAATTGTTCACTACTATAGTTAATTTTTTCAAAATTATTATAATAAAATGATATGATTTATAATTATGAATGGTGAATAACCAATACTCAATTTCAATACATTATTTATTTAAATAATATATTAAAAAACATTTTGTATAATAATTCATTATCTTCGCATAAAACAAAAAATGAATTACTTTCTAGTGTGATTTACCTATTCTGTATGATTTGTGAGTCATTACAAAAGAGTATGGTTTATTAAGCAAGTTTATAAAATAATAAGGTTATATGCTTTAATATCATAAAATGAAGGAGCGAAGGTTAAATATTCCTTCATTTGTTGCGCTTCCAACCGTAACAATAATTGTCTTCTTCAGTGCGTCCTTAAATGGTATGTCGCCCTCCTTACTTTAGTTCTTGTCTTCTCCAATTGTTTAAGCCGTGTTGTTGTGAGGTTAGCTAGCTAGTAGAGTTGGAGATCGAAAAATGACGTTAAGGGACGTTAAAGTGTTGGGTTTGGTGTTGTTGTTGGTTGGTTGCGGCGGAGGAGTGGCGGCGGCGAAGGATGACTTGAAGGACAAGTGCGGGAAAGAGTCGACGAAAGTGACGGATTGCCTGATGTACGCGATCGGGACGGCGGACGCGCCGAGCAAGCAGTGCTGCGACTCGGTGTCGAGCATTAAGGAGACGGATCCGGTGTGCCTCTGCTACGTTATACAGCAGGTTCATAAAGGGGATAGCTCCGTCACCGGTCTTGGCATTAAAGAGGACCGTTTGCTTAAGCTTCCGTCCGCGTGTAAGCTCGCCAATGCCAGCACCACCAACTGCCCTAGTAAGTTTTCCCCGTATCTGCCGGCACTAGCAGCTCAGTTAATTTTTGAGAAATAGATTATGACTAAGGACATAAGATGGAATATAATCTTACTTGTTGCGGTATGGGGTTACACCCGATGTGGTGAATGCCCTAATAAGTTTTTCCGTCTTTACCTATACTCGCAATTCAGTTAGTTTTTTAGAAACAGATTATAAACAAGAACATAAGATGAAATCTTGCACGACGTGATGTGGAGTTACACCTAATGTGGTGGATGCCCTAGTAAGATTTTCCGTCTCTGATCACACTATCAGTTCAGTTAATTTTTGAGAAACATATTGTGAACAAGGACACAAGATGGAATCTTGCCCATCGCGATGTAGGGTTATACCTAATTTGGTGGATGCCCTAGTAAATTTTCCTGTCTCTTTGAAAAATAGATTAGAAGCAAAGACACAAGATGAAATTTTGTCTGTCACGATGTGAAATTGCATCTAATGTGGTGGACTCGTTCTGAACACCATACACTAATGCTCGATTATTGAGCCACCATAATCTATACTTTTTGCTATCTTGCTGAGTTAATTAGAGTGGGAAGCAATACAGTCATTATAGAGGACCATGGTCCACTTTGAACCATTAGCATAAAATTCAGTATTAGTATACAAAATTTTTATTTTATGAAAATTCATTTTTTTGTGTACTTAAATTTATTTTTAAATATGTTATAAAAAATGAACATTGAGTATACAAAATGAATATTTATATGTTGTCTATAGTCCATAGTATAATCTGTAGGTGGTGTGTAGAGACGTTGTGGTAGTTTTTCCGTCTCTCCTAAAACCCTAGCTGTATCGCCGGAGCATCGTTTGTCCGGCGGCGCCAGGCAGGGAGCTTCAGAGGGCTACCGGCGCTCACCTGATTTTTATAATGTTTTCTTAATTGCAGAACTGTTGAACCTTCCGGCGGGGTCTCCGGACGCCGCCATCTTCACAAACGCCACAACTAGTCACGCCACTTCGACAACCCCCGGCGCATCTCCCGGCGCCTCATCAACGTCACAGCCGACCACCGCTGGCGGTGACTCTGCTGGGTTCAAGCACGCCCCGCAGCTCGCCGGAGTGCCCTTGTTGGCCGCTGCTGTCGCCGTCGTCCTCTGGGCATTTCCCAGTGTGGTTTGATGATGTGGTGTAGCTTGCAGTACGTAGTTGGTATTTTAATGTTCTAATTTTCTTTAATTAATCTCCATTTCCACTTCATGCTGTTTTGTACTTTGGAAAATTATCAAGAGCCTTTATTATTATTATTATTATTATTATTATTATTATTATTATTATTATTATTATTATTATAACTTTCAGTTGAGCTAAATGAACTCTGAGATATGTGAAATTGCAATGGGATGGAGGTCTTTCATCAAAGTTTTGAAGGGAACAGCAACGAAATAAAATAAAATAAAATAAAGAGAGAAATCTAACAAGAAACAGCATTACAACAATTGTTTAGTAGTACTAGATATATTTATATAGTTGTTGGAGCCATGATGGCTAGCTACTAACTTACTACCATCTTAGCTATCTTTACCTGAATGTAATGTATTAAATAAATTTTGCTCTTATCTGATAATCTACAAATTATACATAAGACATTAAGGTATGTTTGGTAACCCGTAAAATGACTTCAAATTTTCGGTATTTGGCAACGTCCGGAAAATGTGGTCAACGAAAAATGTTTTCCTTTGACCACTGAAAATCAATTCATTTTTTTCGGAAAATGACTTGCGAAATTTTTTTCCGTAAGTCATTTTCCGGAAGCGCCAAAATTACCGTTTCGCATGTTCTCGGCCAAAATCAAGTCATATCACCCATGATCGCGGACCAAGGAGGTGGGAAACCGCCGGAAACCTGTACTGGTGCTACGTTTTTTTTTTTTAAATTGTATTTTTAATAAATAACATTATTATAATATTATTGTAATTTTTTATATTTTAAATAAAATAATTACAATGTTTAATTATACAATTCTACTCATCATTTTTCATAAAATGAACCAAACACACAAAGACAGTTTTTCATAATACATCCAAACACTGAAAATGAAATTGTTTTTCGAAAAATGACTCATTTTTCAAAAAACATTTTCATAAAATGAACAATGTTTAATTGCATTAGGAACATATGTGTGATAGACTCAATCAAAAGAACATACATAACAATAAATTTATATCGTTCTAATATGAAAATCATATTTGCTCACTCGCCACTTCCTTCCTACAAAGAGCAAAGAGTTATTTTAATTAATATAGAGGGAAATACTATGTGGTTGTTTCATTTGAGTTGGTGATGTGATGGCATTAATTAGATTTGGGTGAAGAGAAAATTATTGAACTTGTTCAAGTACTATGGGGTTGTGAGGTGAACAACATGCCAGATAAGAACAGTACATTAATTAGCTTAAACTTATTCAACAAATACTTCACCATGTACGTGTATAATTTGTAAGGACTATAACCACATAAAATTAATACAAATTCAAAATTTAAAGTGATTTTTTAGACTTGATAGTTACTATATTTTCATGTGTTCAGTTAGAGTGAAATTTATATAAAATTTTATTTCAATTTTAGTATATGTGATATTTTAATAGCCTTTAATATTTGGACCAAATTTATATCCAAATATAATATAACTAAAAATATTCAAAAAAGAAATCTAAGGATTTCACCCAAAATGTAAAGTCGTAAGTGCATTTAAGTCTAGTCGTAAGTGCATTTAAGTCGGTTATGTTAGTATAAGTAAATGGGGGTAGAGGAAGTGATGATAATTAAGTTTACAAAAAAAAAAAAAAGATAATAATAAATGTAATTGTAATAATAGATTAGTTAGGTTCAACACACTATACATTTCAAGGTGAACATGAAGCGTAAAAGAGAGTTTATGCTCTTTTATTCTCTTGTGTTCTTTTGCTTTTTGCTCATTGGCAAACATCAACACTACAAACAAGAATCGGCAGTAAGAGATGATCCAGTAGTTAGAGTATGATTCTCATACCAGAATAATATGATTCAATTCTTACAAACACTCTCTTGGTCAAACATAAAGTCTTTCTAATGCAGTTTACTTCTTCTATGTGATTTGCGAACTATTACACATGAATAGAATTTACTTAATTTACACCATTAAATAACGGCTACATGCTTCTCTCGTTAACCAAAAAAATTAAAAAAGAATTGACATCAAGAGACATATTTCCCTTCTTTAGTTCAAGTTTTCTATGAAATTAAAACATTTTGCAAACCTAAGAGGATAATGACGATACTTATTAGCAGAAAAATGAAAAGAAAAAAAAAAAAAAACAAACAAACAAACAAAATCCCTAAGGTACATTTAGTTCCTAGTTTTATTTAATGTGAGTATAAATTGTTTTATATTTTAAAGACTTAATACCACAAATGGTCATTTGACTATTAGAGTAATACTCCTTTTAGTTCTCAACTTTCAAATGATCCTCCTGTTTATACGTGATCATGTGCAAAAAGTTGATATATGTGTTGAATTTGTGAATACTTACATCAACTTTTTGATATATATTTTCACTAAATCTTTAGATGAAAATAGATTTTGTGTTATTGGTCTTGATCCAGCAATGTTTGAATTAAGCTAAGTTATTCCTTTGCTATCTGTATTTTTTTTTCTCATTTAAATGAGAGCTTGTGGTTAAGTAGAACAAGAATTTAGCAATAATGTAAGAAAATTGAAGTCGCCAAGTATGATTTTAGTCCTAATTTGGCACCTTTATTATACTCGATTACACCATAGTTTATGATGTGCTAGTGGCACATAAGCTTAACGTGTGTTTCAATTATGACTATTTTGTTCCTTTAAAAGAAAACAAATATGATCATTGAAGTGAATGTCCCAATAGTCTAGTATTTACTTTGAACCATAAAATTGAACCATGTATAATAACCCTAACAATAGTATTATCTTAGAGCATTATTGCAAAAATTGGCTTAGGCGACCACCTAAGCGCTGGGCACCCCTAAGCCTAGACGAATTGCTCTCTAGGCGGCCGCCTAGTGCCTAACTCGGCCGAATTCGGCTTAGTTAACCGTCCAACTTGACCAAGTTAGTCGAGTTAACTCGGTCAAATCGTCCTTTTTAATTTGTTTATTATATTTATTTATATTTATTAGTTATTTATTTATATAAATAAGAGGAAGTAAGATATATATATATATATATATATATATATATATATATATATATATGATAGCCACACACATGCACTATTTTTTTGTTTTTGTTTTTGGGGGTGGTGTTTACTCCGGCAAATTAAAAATTTCTGTGGTGTCCATTGGATGAGAAAAAAGAGAGAAAGCAACAGTGCAATTCTCAAATGTGGAAAACTGCTGTGTCAAGCTGGGCGCATGCATTGTACGCGATAGCTGGACACGTCCATTGCACGCACCAACAGGACACGTAAAGAGACTATTATATATTTTATTTTTTCACTTTTTATTATAATTTTTTTTTCTCCCTCTCCTTTTGCATCTTCTCTCTTTTATGGATCTGAAAAATTCAACAAAAAATGCATACTGAATCAGGTTGCTCTTATCCAAAGTAATAAGTACATAACTGTTTTGGGCCTAGAAAGTGCTCCTTGTGAATGGGCCATAAGGCTTTAATGAAGTTTGACTTATCGTCGACTTTACATTTTGGAATCTCAAAATTTTTAACAACTACAAACACAACTCCTTCCCTCATCGGCGTTCCCCCCCGCCGTGCCGGTACGTGGAAACGGAGCTTATTTTCTCTCTCTAATTCGCGATGTCTCAGGTATTTCGTTCTGCATTCCTCTCAATTATGCAATACGGTGGTCGAATTCATCTTTTATTTTCTATGTAGTCTCAGCCTTTCGCTTTCTCGACACTATAATTTCGGCGATTTTTCAATGAAACCGTTTGATATGTGATCGGTAAATGGATTCTAGGGCTGGAATTTCATGTTCCTTGCAACGATTTTTTGCACATTTTAAATTTGATCGAGCTCCTGCTGATATTTTCACTGTGGATGGTGCCGACGGGCTAGGGTTTTTTATTTTTATTTACATTCGTTGTTTGTAATGCTGGAATTTGCACTCTCATTTTTTCTTCCATGGTTCGCAGGTTGATAATAGGAATTCTTCAGCGGCCAAACGTGCCCGAACTGACAGTATGTCTTCTAACCCCTGCCCCAAAAAATAATAAGGAAAAACTAAAATTAACGTGATCCCCTTATTAGGTTTGTATCTACCTATGATTTTATGTGTATGTATGTTATATCATACAAGTGTTATACAGATGTGTACACATATATATTGGCGTTTTTACACTAGTGAGGCTATGTTCTGAGCATGGGATAATCTCCTGTTCTGTGTGGATTTTGTCTCTCATTGTATGGAATTTCTTAAATACTATTTTCACAAGTGTTAAATATGATTGACTTCAAAGGTGGAGAGATATTACTAATAAAGATATTTCTCAAATTGAAGTAACAAAACATTTAAAAATATAAAGTTTATCACAAATTGTTAATCACACTTACATATGCAGGAAAATGAATGATTTGAATTTATTCTTTATGTTTTAGAAGATTTATTAAAGTTGGTATAGTGGCATAACTGTGTGGTATTCATCTATCAATGATTCATTTTAATTGAATAATTTAAAAAACTAGTGCATGCTAGAAAGAGAAAATGGCCACTCATTTCTGAATTGGAAGGAATACTAGTTTTACCATATCCTAATTCTTACTAAGTTGAAAAAAAAAATACAAAAATAAGCAAAAACATATATAATCCCTATTAAACAAACTGCTAAAGGTGAGCAGGCCAAATGTAACATATGGTCTAGTAGTGAGGACCTGCCCAGCCCTCTCTACGCCTCCTGGCTATGCCAGTGCATGCTACAGGGAGATATAATTTTATTAACTGTGACTGGTATTTGTAGTTTTTACTTTTCTGGTAATTGTTCATTTTGTTGTGTTTTCAAGGTGGGCGCAGAGAAGATGATTGGACGTGCCCTAGGTGTGGCAATGTTAATTTCTCATTTAGAACAACTTGCAATATGAGAAATTGTACACAGTCTAGGCCTGCTGATCACAACACTGTAAGATGTTAACAGCTTATAGATTAGAATTAGAAACTAGTTGCAGAGCTAAATCTTCTATTTTGAATGCAAGGAGTGATTGTGCTCTTTGGTTTAAATTGCAAATTGTTGGTAATTTGTCATTGCATTGATGATAATTTCCAAAACTTATGTGTCCTTGTATTATGAAGCTCAACTGAGACCTCCCTTGAGCTTCTAAAGTTGTCTTTCAGAATGGGAAATTTTTTTCTTTATTTCATGATTGAGTGTGGGTGCACAGCATCCTTTTCATTCCTCATCAAGATATTTGTACCCTGAATTAGTATTGCTGAAGCATGATGATTTGCCTCCTTTCAGAAACCTATAGCTAAGCCATTCCAACCACCACAAGGTTATTCGACCTTGGCTCCTTATGTTGGTTCTGGTGCTCCCTCTTCAATGTTTTTGGGCATACCACCTCATGGTTCCTCTGTGTTTAATGCAACATCTATTCTGCCCTATGATGTTCCATTTTCTGGAGGCTCAGCTTATCACTACAACTATGGCAGCCGTATTTCTGGAGGCAGTCCCTTTCAACCCCTGCATTTATCTGCCCCTCCTCCTTACTCCAGTGGAGCTATTATGGGGAATGGTAAGTTCATTTAGGATGCGGATTTTGCTTATTATTTAATATTTTCTTTGGTACTTGTTTCAAATGATCTTTGTTTCTCTACCTTTCGTCCATTTGACTGTGGAAACATCTTTCTAAAGTGAAGCTGTTTCAACTCTAATTTTGTCATCAAGTCTGATATGTTTTCATGAAATTTCATTTATGATAGTGCATTCTCCTTTGGTTCCAGGTGGGGTATATGGTGTGCGGCCTCCTTTAGTGGACAGATATGGCCTGGGATTACCAATGGGTTCTCCAACAATGGTACGTACCAATTCTTCCATTTCATGAAGAGTATATGATAGATAAATCATAGCAAGGTCACTCTTTTTTATCCCTGTTCAGCTACTTAAAAATATTGATTTGCTAAATATGGGTTCTTAGTGATGCATCTGTGCAATGTGCTTCTCTCTCCAATCTGCATAAAAATGTGGACAAGTATACTTTGTCTTGACATTTTACTTTTTACTGCTTAACTATATACTAGTGTTAGTCATTTGAACTCTTTCTACAGGGATCAAGGCCAGGATTTTTTCCAGAGGATAATTCTCAGAAGAAAGGTGGAGCAGTGAGATATCTCTGATATATTTTGGATCCATAAAGCCAGCACAGTTTAGCTTATTTTTTCGCTTTATTTATGCATCACAGATGGCACACGTGATAATGATTGGAAGTGTCCTAAATGTGGAAATGTCAATTTTTCATTCAGAACAGTTTGTAATATGAGGAAGTGCAATACCCCGAAGCCTGGATTCCAGGTTTGTGACTCATTCTCAGGCAGTTTGTAACATGCCAAAATTGCTTCTCACCTTGGTTGCTGAAAATAGCTCTGGTTTTGCTTCAGTTTTACCATGTTCATGATCTATATTAATATTCTAACTTGATATCATGTCTGTATTTTCAGGGTGCAAAATCTGTGAAGAATTCTAGTAAGTCATTTAGGCTCAAATATTGTGCTTAGTTATTCCATGTCTCTGCCTCACAATTTATAATTTTTTTTAATCAGATACACCCGAGGGGAGCTGGAAGTGTGAAAAGTGCAACAACATAAACTATCCATTTAGGACCAAGTGTAACAGACAAAACTGTGGAGCTGAAAAACCATCTGAGTCGAAGAAGTCTCCATCACCAGTAGCAGATGAAAATGATCAGGTCTGTTGTCCTATGTATCAATTCTGTAGAACCTTCTGTTGCTTAGATTTGCCACTAAGTTTGTCTACTATCTGTATGCCTTTTGTAAGATTGAAGTACATACTTGAGAAATTGAATGAGTTTTATAACTCCATGGGTGGAGCAGCCCCCTTTCAAGTTCTTCTTCCTCATGTCATAGTTCTTGAGCTCAGCAGATTTTATAGTGCTTGCTTTTTCATATTGTTTACTTTGTTGGTACATTTGCATTTATTAATTCACAGTTGTCTACTCTTCCAGTGAGTACTAGGGCATTGTTTTAAGGGTTGAGAAGGTCCAGAGTTGTCATCCAGCATGCTCAGTGTGGGTGTCTGAAAGTCGGTCATTCAGTTGTGTTGTCTTCCCGTTGCTGCAGTTGTTGAGTTATGCTACCATATTATGTTGTCAATTTGTATTAACTAAAATTCATATACTTGTGGTCTTTGTGGATTTTTATCCAGTCACACTATGTCTACTAGCTTGTTTTGAAGATATATTTTTAAAGGTTGATTTGGTTAATGTTGAATAGGGTTTTGTTTTGGTATTTGTTGGATGGGTTTGCTAACATCCAGTCCCTTTATTATTATGGTCAGTTATTCAGCTCAAAGTAACATCATTTACTCCCTGATCTTTAGAAACCAATTTCGCCTTAGGAGAATTCCATTTGGTTTGTCAAATTAGTATTTCTGTACTGAGTTGAGTAGAAAATGGTTTGGTGATCACATGTATTGAACAGAAATAGACAGCTTTGGCTGATCACACATCATCGCCGTCCAAAGGTGGAGAAGAGTTCACATTTAAGAACTTAAAGACACATGTAATATCCAATGAGTTACCAGGTTGTTTTCCATGATTGTGGTCTGCGTATTTTTCTTGTTATAAGTTACCATGTGTCTTTTTATCATCTTGTCTTTGAGTTGACCATCTGTTGCATGTTTGTTTTGGGCCATAACTAAGGTGGTTTCCTGTAACTTCTGTGGGTTATTGGAATATATTTGCTAATATCTTGGGTTTCTGTGAGAGCCCAAAAGTTTGCTGCTTCTTCCTAGTATGCGTTTTGTGTCCTTGGTGTATGGTGAAATACAGAGCCCACTACCCATGACATAATTGAGTGCAATGTTTCATGTTTGTGAGGAAGCATGAGGCCTGGCCATATGAGGTTTGGGGAGGGGGTCAATTATTTCCATTGCAGTTTGCAGCTACCGACAATGTGTTGCTGTCAAAGGCTTTGCCACTAGAGTCTATTCTAGTTTATACATGCTCGTATATGTGGGACAGTCTGGTTTTCAACTTTACGAATTTCCATTTTTGCCAACAGATTGGAAGGGTAATATATTTAAGTAAATGATCATGCTTTCCTGTACCGACACTCATGGGTGATTGGTAGCTTGAATTAGTGGTGGCTGGTGACTGGTGACAAACACATCTTATTTGTCATTTTACTGCATTGGAGCCAGTCAAAATTCTATCCAAAATGTCTAGTGGAGCTAGCTAAGTTGATTTGACCGATCTCCAATGGCAGCAGCGTGGGAGTTTGAATCAGAAGTGATGACAAATTCTTGTATGTAGAGCGTACAAGCAAGGGGGTGAAAACTTAGAGAGACCTTGACTGATCAAAAGTGATGATGAGTCTTTGTGTGCGTAGGGTTTTGGGAGCTTATGATTAGTTTGGCGTAAATTAAGAAATCTGATATATATAAAAAAAAGAAAAAGAATCTAATCCAAAAGACCAGGTTTTGTGAGTGGGATGTGATGTTAAAGACCACAAAGCAAGTGTTTGTAAAGAGTGTCATCAAATGTGGAAGTGGGGTTAGATTTCATGGCACTTGTGAACAGTGTAGTGGAAGGGATAAGGAGAGTGAGGTTGCCCTTGCGTTGGATTGCAGTAGTCGGTGAAAAGTTGGGCAGTAGTTTTTTTGGGAAGGTAAATTTTGTGAAAAGCAGCTTAGCCAAATTGGGACCAAAAGTAGGTGGATGGGTACATCAAATCTTTTAGAACATCCCCTGGACCACACGCTTCGTCACTTAGTTAACAAAAAAATCATTACAGTGTATACCAATTGGAATGGACGCCAAGAACTTCTCCCTAACCTCCAAATAAGAAAAAACCAAAAATATCAACTACTATATAGATCCTATATTGGTGAATAATTTCAAGGCCAGTGGTGATTGGCTCATCTCATCCCAACTAATGGAACTCGTAATTTGTGCAGTTTAACTACTGAAATTAAATATGCGTGCAATTGAATTATTAAATATGTGTAATCCAGACATATTTTTAATTTTTTATGGTGCAAATTGAGTTGAAAATATTTGAATAGTTAGTTCTAATTTTTAATTTTTTATGGTGCAAATTGAGTTGAAAATATTTGAATAGTTAATTCTAATTAGCACTGTAGATGAAATGAAAACTTTTAGTGCACATCATGTAAGCAATGTAATTGAAATCTACTAAGAGAAATCAGAAAATTGTTTAATTGCATAAAATGATATGTTCAATGGCATATTCCACACTTTTTTCTTAATGGTGTGCCCTTGCTTGTGATTCAGTAATTAAATATGAAATATGAATATCCATCCCTACATTATAATGAACAACTATTATTTCACTATGAGTAATTTAGAAGCCATGCATTAGCAAACTTCAAACCAGAGAATCCATATGTTCAGAGGCTAAAAAGACAGCCGTCCATAGTATTTCCACTGCTGTCACCACCAGTTTACAACATCACTGGTGAATCTAAAAAGAGGGGGGAAAAACCCGGCATTGAAAGATTTTTCAGTGTCAGTTGAATGCATTGAGATAAAAGTCGGAATCTTTGAGAAGCGGGACATCCAGAAAGTGACTGCCACTATTAGTATTCGAGGACAAGAAATGACCCCGGAAATTGGCTGGGTGTTGTTCCGCTTGCAAGTATTCTGACGGGGGAAGTGGAAGGCCGAGAGGGAGTGTGTGCATCACTGGCTCAGGTAAGCTGTTCTGATTTGCGTGTGGAGGGTGATCGAGTGAAGTGGAATTATGCTCACATGAACCCCAGGAAGACGTTGACAGAAGAGAGAGAGCACGAGGAAATTCCTGTGTCGTGCTTGTATTTGAAGGGAACACTGATTCCTTGACACCTGATAATAAAGAAGCAAAATGGGGTATTATTATTTAGTACAATAATAAGAAGATGAGCTTCAAGGTAACCCCAGTCAAGATGACAAGAGATTCACACTTGTAACCACAAGGTGATGAGCCGGTCTTCTATGCCTAACCTTGGCTGGTTTACTTCCTTGTAGTCCTTTACCGGCTAGGATCACAAGGCAGGGTTTCCCTCGTTATCCAAGAAGTTTCACTTCAAATGATATGCCAAAAGCAGTCGTGATTCTTACTTTATATGGTAATAATCACTTGATGCAGCACGCTAGACGGTTATAACGATAGTAAATTGTTCAAAAATGGGGCCAAGCAACAAAGCATACCTTGTGTGAAGCCTTCGGGTGTGGTGCCCTTGGATGCTAAGAATGTATTGGGTGCATTACCATGCTTACTGATTGCACTTGGCGGCTGAATCCCTGACATGTATTGTTGCTTGTTTGGACTCCCAGTTTTCTCAGGCTCCGAAGAAAACCCTCTTGTAATGGTGAACTTGGAGGGATACGTGTTATCCCAGGCAGCAGTTTTAGGGTGAAAAAGTGGGGCATTGTTCAGCACAAAGTTTATTTGTTGCCTACCACCATCTGCAAAAGCAAACACACCCGTTCAAACGTGGAAATGGCCCAGAATAGAAGTACATCTTTCCGGGCAACAATTTAATAATCAATTATAATAGTCGTTGAACACTTGAACAAGTTAGTGTCCCGACACCCGAACTCCCGTCACTCAGATGCCAACTACAGTTAAATAATTTAAAAAAAATTCAAAGCTCAAAGTTCGTTCACCATTACTAACTTTGAAAGTGAGATACCTCATAAAAACTAGTATTTGTATCGTTTTGAATAGTCACAGCTTTGGAACATTTGGAATAAGTTAGTTAATAGTTAAATTTAGCTGAATAAGCTTCAGAGTCTCGATATTTGAGGAAAAAATGGAAGGAAATCACAAGAACGATGCACACTTCACCATAGTAAGATCAGAACAAATGCAACATACCATAAAAGGATGAAGATAGCCTTGCTGAATTAAACTGGAAGGTATCCTGATGCGGCTTGCGGCGCCTTGCATTGTGATCAGAAAGTCTACGGCGACAGCTACGCTTCTTTTCGTCGAATTCGGGCAAGCTATGGAACCTTCAATGAACAATTATTGCATATGAAAATTATGTCAGAACTAAATGAGAGAACATAAGTAGATCAAGAAATTCATCTCTTCGGAGAGGAATTCCGCTAGAAAAGGCACAAGTATTTATTGTGTAACCGCTAATTTTGAAGTGTAATCCTTTAAGACCTTACCTGCTACATTGTTGGCAAAACCGACGTTCTAGGCCTCCGACAATGACTTTTGGGTATTTGGAATGACTTTCGCAAACTCTGTGCTTTCGGTGATACTCTTTCGCTGAAGAGAGATCAATGTGGCAGCCTTCAACCTGGCAGCGGGGAATGGTTGCGCTCTGACTAGACGGTTTTCGTGTCTTTGCTGTGGGGCCAGACGGCATTGGAGCTGTGGAAATTGATGAATCCTTAGCACCGTTTCCAGCACAGTTGTTCTCGAAATATGTCCTCTTACCAAGCTTCAGACCAATCCATGCTTCTACCGAGCCAGCCGAGGTATCCTGAGGCGGAGAGTTTTCAGAGACCTCGGCTCTGCACTGTTTCAGTTTCTTTCCAAAATCCCCGGGACAACCTCCCTCGAAAGTGAAATTCGACTCCTTCATCCCATCCTTGGGCGAAGAGTTAGTGGATGCTGATATTGTGCTCTTAGCCGAAGAACCTTGGCCAACGTCAGAGCCATAACCTCCGCCTCCCCCCGATAAATTGAAGGATCCATCGCCTAGTTCGCCCTCTTCCACAATCCCCCAGTCTGTCAATTGTAGTTTCTTCGGACTTTCACAGGCTTTTGAACTATACATAGCTAGGCTTTCCCAATCCCACTTTGCGTTCCACTCCATCTTCTTCAAGAACGAATTTATGAAACGAATCCCACTCAATTCTTTATCCACATGAATGCATAAATAACTGGGCGTTAAATCTGCAAACCGTGACAAAATTTTAAAAATTGGGCAGATAAGTTAAGCTCCAAGCAAAAGAAAGAAGCTACCTTACCAGTCAGGGTTTCACCCTATCCCTGGATCATAAGCTGATATAAGATGGCAAAGTTGCAAAGTAGAATTGCCTTAAAAAGTATAAACTTTCAGGATCTTATCCCCTTTTTATCCACACAAAGTATTCCCGGCCCAATTCGAGTCCAAAGCAAGCTGAAGAAGCAAGGAGTCAATCAAAACGTGTTAAGGCAGCAACAGATAATCTCCTCTCTCAAATCACACATGAAAACCAGTATCGACTTGCAATCAATCAGAAATTATTTGCTGTTCCTCTCCTACAAGAGAGCACAGCCATGTCTTCTTCACAAAGCCCTCAATCATTCAGAGCTTAGTGGTTGGTAAAGACAGGTAGAATTCCCTAACACACTAAAAAATCTTTAGTGAAATGAGATCACTACCCATCCAAATCCACTAACTACACAAAATCAAAGAGATTGATTAATTAAAATGGTTGTTCTTGCCCCCACTAAAGCATAAATTAAACCCACCATAAGCTTCACCCACCTTGCTGTCTTTATCCCCCAATGTAACTCCAATCATTCAATCCCATCCCTTTCAAGAAAAGTAGAAAAAATCATATTTTTCACCATTTTACTGAGCCATTGGACCCAATAACAGACAATAACTCATGAGTAGGACTGATTTAGACCCAAATTAGATTAGTCAACAAAATACCCTTATCCCCTAAATTCCAACCATATAACCCAAAGTCTACTTTGTTCCACCTCTTGCCCTTTGCTCACCCCCCCCCCTAAGTCCCTTTCAAGTTTCAACAACCTCTCCCCCCCACCTAATCACTCACAAATTGAATGTTAATAATCATTGTTTATCATAAAAAGAATGGTGATCAACTCACAGGATGGGCTTATATCTGTGAGAATCTTGCCCATCTTCTTCACATTTCCTTTCTAAAAAGTGAGATAATAAAGAAAAGAGCTTCCCAACCCCCCCATCAATGGAGGGCTTGCTTGTATGGTCCCAACTAGCTGTTAATGATCTGCTCCTGACGTGGAGACACATCATTTTTCTTAAGAAAATAAAAAAAAAAAACCAAGAAAAAATGAGGAGAAAATTCAGGGAAAAAAAGAGCAATCTTTCTTCTTTCTTCTACCTTTTCTTCCCTTTATGAAACTTTCAGACAAATTTGGAAATTCCACCTCAATCTCCCCCATACCGCAATCAATGAGAAATTTACTGTTTATAGATAAAGAAACGATTTTTTCACTTACCCTTTTAGTAATAATTCCTCCCAGTAGGCGCTTATGATGATCTGAAAAATAAGCTTGAACCCGAAATATGAAGTTGACGAGTGTTTCTTTTCCCAGTTTACTTTCACTTTCTCGTATACAGATAAAAATACTAAATGGAAGGGGAGAAAAAGGTTACCACAGAGAGACAATGGGGAGTTTCCAAGAAAAGTTAGAGAGGAAAAAACAGTTTAGAGAGAGAGAGAGAGAGAGAGAGAGAGAGAGATTCAGTGAGTGTGACTGTGAGCAAGAGACTACAACGTGGGCTGTTGCTTTTACCTAAGCTGCTGTAGGAAAACCAAACCACAAATATGTTTTTTATCAAACCTTAATATTTTATAGGCATAGTTTTAGGTGAGAATGTGTGATATCTATCTCTCTTTCTATATATATAAGCAATTCATACTCAACATTTGGGGTAATACTACCCTACATTGATACCACAATGTCTTACAAGAATCAACAAAGTATACAACTACAAATTACAAGTTGAAAATTATATTTATTATTATCGTACATGAGATATAGTCATTTTTTATCCTTCGATTATTATTCACTTTTTATATTTGATCCCCAATTTTTAATTTTGTCAGATTCAAACCCTCTTTTCATCTCTTATGTTGTAATTCGTGACTTAAGTGATTATTAATATATTCTCCTTCTTTTCAAAAAGAAGAAGAAGAAGAAGAAAGTATTCACAAGTATCTTGCCGATCAAATCTCCATAAACTACTTTTCGAAAAAATGTAAATTTCTCTTATTTAGGGTTGCTACAACGAGAACAATAGTCCATTCAATTTTAAATACATAATACTATTACTAAAATTTGTTCTTGTAGCAACTCCATATGAGAGAACTTACATTTGCTGGCAAGCGATTGCATAAATTTGACTGACAAGATTAAATGTGACAACAAAAGCACCAAATATAACAAAATTAAAAGTTGAGAATCAAATTAGAGAAGTGAATAATAGTCAAAGGACTAAAAAATAATAACATGTTTATTGTATGTCTTTTCTTTCAATTAAAAGTACAACAACTTTACTAGGTATCCAATGTTTAAAATAGTAATAATAATAATATATGTATACTTCAACTAAAATTTTTATTTATTGTTGGTAAGTATTTCTTAGATATTTATTATGTATAAACAATCTCAGTAGGTCTATTTGCCATGTCGTGTAGATATATGGTAGATGGTAAGTTTACCTAAAGTAAAATTTTAACTTGTAAAACCAATTTGTTTGCTATTTAAAACAAACGTTTTTTTTTTTGTTTTTTGTTTTCAAAAAAAAAAAAACAAACGTTTTTAAATGCTTTCAAAAAACTTTTTATTAAAATGATTTTTTTTTTTAAAAAAGAAAGTAGTAGTACGTAGAGTAATACAATATATATTTACTTGGCGTGTTTTGATTCATTTCGAAAAGAGAGCAACTGACAACTTCGATTTACGAAACGTGATAGAAAAGAGCATGAGGTTCACACTATAGCTGGTAAGACTCGATTCCTAATTTTTATTGTCGAACTTCATCCATATGACCAATTGAGCTGTCTATGCGATTATAGGAGTCTTATATCAGTTCACTATTGAATAATGTGTACTTGATAAATCTCGCATTGTAACCCTAATATGAAAAGAACTATAAGAATATAAATTAATTTAAGTTATTCATACTTAACTCGTTCAAAAAAATCAATAAGTCACACCTGCCGGGAGTGATTTGTATGTAATTTGTTGGATGAAAGATGAGAGTAGGGAAAGGGTAGGCAGTGGAGGGACATAGGTGAGTGTAGTTGAAGGGTAATGTGAGGGGCAGATGTATTAATTGTCCCAAATGGACCAGGTTTACTGGCCCATTTTTTTGTGACAGCTTTTTTAGGCTGTTTCACTCCGTATTCTTTTGACTTTTTATATATGCATGTTACCATCTCTTTTTCTTCTTTATTTCAATTTAACAGTTTTTTTTTTTTTTTTTTGAAATACAATAGTAGGAATGAAGATTCAACTCATGCGTATGCATGTTATGCGGAATTTGAATTAGTTTCACAATGATAAAAATATTAAATGTTAAAATATTGAATGCTATATATATAGAAATAGGTTTGCGTGTGAGTGGGTGGCCCTTGTGCAGTTGTATGGTTAGATGAGAGTTATTGATTTTGCCTAAATCAACGTCCATGATCAATAATAAATAAAAAAAATGCCGTGTCAATTTGATCTTTTTACATATAGGTCAAATTTAAGGTGCATGATTTTTGTGCTTAAGGTGCGTTAGTTGTTGAAACTTAAGT
Source organism: Ipomoea triloba (assembly GCF_003576645.1). Lineage (NCBI taxonomy): Eukaryota > Viridiplantae > Streptophyta > Magnoliopsida > Solanales > Convolvulaceae > Ipomoea > Ipomoea triloba. Next base: position 443,179 of record NC_044920.1, on the reverse strand, counting down.
GCGTCGGTCTAAAGCTTTAGGTGAGTGATTTTCCTTATTAAAGTGTGTGGTTTGTGTACTTAAGGTGTGTCAGTTGTTGAAATTTAAGGTGTGTTTTTTTTTTCAGTTCCAAAACACAACAAATATTCTTTATAAGATTTTCTCTACAAATGCATATTTATGTTAATCCAGCTTAAGATACGTAGATTAGAAGTTTAAGATGCATTAGTTTAAATTTTTTTTTTTAAAAAATAGATCACCGCACAAGGGTACGGGAATCTTTCCCGCACCTGAAACCTTCCCTCTATATATATATATATAAGATACAATTGTATATAGGTTAAAGCATTTATTTACATTAGGGATGAGATTTCGTATTTGTGTCAATTATCGTGATAGGCCATCTATAAATATTATTGTAAATTTTCTTCAATATGTCATAATTCTAAACATTAAATTTCAATTAATTTATAATTAAAATGTAGAGATAATAAAACCAATATTAAAGCAACTATCACAACTGTAAGTAGATTATTAAATGAGTGTTATAGATAAAGTCAACTTTCTCCTAGCTTAACTCCTATAACTAGTACAATAAAATGTTTTGCAGTTCCTTACTAGGATTCTTAATTAATTACTTGGAGTAAGTCCCTAATCCAATATTTATTTATCTAGCTACATCGTCAAACAAAATTACTATTTTAATTAAAATTTGACTTTTAATAAAAAAAATTGGAGGAAAACCTAAACTGCCATACTAATTTAACAATCATAGGGATCTGATCTCTCCGGAGTGAGGAATTGAACACTCAATTTATTGTTGACAAAATTAACATAAATTGACTTTTAAGTGGCAATTTTGAAGTATGACCATGCATATCATGGTGGAAATGGATGCACTTAGCTTCTAGATATCATTTCCACTACTCAAAATACATTAGTTTAATTAGCATGTAATATATACTGAATAATATAAAAGAAAATAAGAAATTGTTAGATTGTTTAATCATCTTATTGTATTAAATGGTCTGTGAATTGAGTCGATCATGTCTTAGCTAGGGGATTGATCTCTTTGTCTAATGGTGTGGAGTGGTTCCATAATCCTCCCTCTATTATATTTGAGTATCATTAGTATAGTTCGAGAATTGGTGAGAAGGGATTAAAATTATCATATTTATCATCAAGAGACAAATTTTAATTTTTTTTTGCGAACTCTATGACAACACACGTGATAGGTGGACAATTCAGTTTGCGATTTGTGGAAGAAGATCAGTCATATAGATAGGATTAAGCTATGCTAACAGTTGATGGTGTGGAAATGACTCGTCTACATTTTGTTCTCCCCTTGCCCTCTTTTTTGTTGGTGGATTAAAGGCAGTGAGAGATCCTTAGAAGACTAGATACTAAGAGAAGAAGACAAGTATCTAGCGATTGTGTAGAACGCCCATTACATTTTTATGGATCAATTTATTAACTTCTCTATCTATATAATACTTGATGGCATTATAAACATTGGTTTAATTAAAATAAAGAATCTTCTAAAAAAAAATAATAAAAATAAAGAAAAAATCCAGAGACAAGATGGGTTGATGATTTGTATAAGAGGGATGTCAGATGTTGACCCTGTTGGGGGGTTTGCAAAGTATAAAGCAGTATTAAAAAGACTTAAACAAATAAATTCTGAACCATGTCGTTGGGATCAACCGTTGGCACCACGTAGGTTAACAGTTAACTGAAACTTCATGCTCGCATAATCATACTCATTAATAATGCTAATCACGTGCTCAATGCTGACTATCAATTTTAGCATCCAATATAATACCCAGCCTAATCAATCACAGAATCAATAATACATTTTTCTTGCTATGAAAGAAGTAATCGAGTTGAGGACAATTTCAGCGAAGTTGATTAGATAGATGACTTGACAACTACAAGGTTCTAATCTCAAAGAAGTTATATATATATATCTATTAGCATTTTTTTTTATTAATTTAAACTAGTTAGTTATGTGCAGTCTTATTAGCTAGTTTACTTCTTTGTCATCTTTTAATTTGTCAGTTAGGGTCAGAAGGTGGATTCACTCAAATTGCACTTTTAGGTAATGGCAACATGCGTTTCTGTAAATCAAAGGAGTAATCGAGTGAGTGAAATATGACTCTCATACTTAAAAGTCAAGAGTCCATTATTGTCAACATCCTCTCAATTGATTCTGTCGTCCATATATGGGTCATTCTAGTACAGTTTACATTTATCGGTTGATTTGTAAGCTATTACATATGAGTGAAGTTTATCCCCTGTACACCATCAGATAGCAATTGTGGGTTTTCCTCGTCATCCAAAAAAAAAAAACACTTTTTTCTATCCCAAAAAGGATAGTTGAGTGAGTAAATTAAAGCATGACTATTGTATTTAAAAGTCATGAGTTTAATTTTTATCATTGTCTTTTCAGTCGAGCCTATTATATAGAGTCTTCTTAGTGTAATTTATTTTTAATGTGTGATGATTTAAAATCTATAACACATGAACATAGTTTATCTATTATATATTAGGCAAAAATTCATCGAACCAAACCAATTAAGCATAGTAATGGAGTGAAGATTAAGACGAGAGTGATGGACATAAAAGGATCCGAGAAGGGGGCTCCACCATGATACGGTGAATGCATTCGTAGAAAACTACAAGTTAGGCGTGCTTCTTCGAAGCACTGTTAGTAAAACATAGCCAACTGTTCGATAGGGTCGATATGTCCGAGTGGTTAAGGAGACAGACTTGAACTCTGTTGGGCTCCGCCCGCGCAGGTTCGAACCCTGCTGTCGACGCAAACTTTTGTTTTCCACCTTTTTACCCAAACACCAACCTCGTAACTTCTTATGCAATCTCGTACAAATGTTTTGAACTATAATAATCTCGTTATAGAAGGAAAGAATTAAGACACGACGACGTTAAAAGTGAAGCTGTCCGACGGCGACAGACTATGGATGCAAACCCACATGTAATTCAATTCTCAGCTACTCAAAATACTTAATTCTAATTCGATCTTATACATTATTGTCTCATCATTATCATCAACTCGGCTTCATGGGGTAATAAAAAATAGCAATGAATTGAAGGATTTTTTATATACTTCAAGTGGTCAAAAATGTAATTGGAACGAGTTTTATTAGAAATCAACCGTTTCCAAGTGGTCGGAATATTGAACATTTTCAACTGCATTAGCTCGGTTTTTTTTTTTTTTTTTTTTGAAAACTATTAGCTCGGTTTAAATTGTGATAAATTTGAAATAGAAAAAGGTAGGTGTTTGTGCTTTTGTCGCCGGGGCACCGCCACGGCCAATATGGTGCATGCTTTGCTTTACTTTGCTCTATCTCATCGATCTGCGTTTTCTTGCTAGCTTGATCGCTATTATATTAGAGTCCATTTAATTGTAGCTTGATTAGTTCTATTTAATTTGTTGTACGTGCCATGCATGCATGGATATATGATATAATATCATGCGTGTAATATAATGTAGTGCGTGTATGTGAAATATATAAGAGCATATATATATGCATGTACTTTCATCTTGTATTTGTACGTAGTGTCCTTGATTTTACCTTTCTTAATTATGGGATTTTGCTTGTTTCTTGATTCAATGTTTGTTCCTACCTATCCTACAGTAGTCATTTGTCATATATATTCTTTGATGCTTCTTTATTCTTATTCATGGATTCAACTTCGTTCTTTTTTATCCATTATAATATACATTTAAAGCAAATTATTTTGGATATATATATATAACAGATTTAGACCATTGAATAAGTCAAATAAGACACTGATCCCATTCAATTCTCAGTTAAGAGACCATTAAGACACCATAATTTATTTCTCATTTTATCGGTTGGGTTATAAAGTCTTAGGGCGATAAAGTTGGTCTTTTGTAAGCAAAAAACTTGGTCATATATATTTTCTCAAGTAGAAGAAAAACTTTCAATAGCCATATAAATTTAATTAGTCAATATTAGTCTCATAGTGATAGAATAAGAATCTATCAGTCCAATAGCTAGGGAGATCTGTTAATCAGCATATAATCATTATATTCGCTGGAATCTATAATCAAATACAATCGGAGTTTTGTTTTGACGGTGATAAAACAAAAACTTCGATCTTATTTACTGACATATAATTAGTGTAATCCAGATTAATATTTTATATTATTTATATTAAATTTTAATCCATTAATTATTTGAAATGTAAGAAATTAAATGAATAAAGATGCTTTTTTTTTTTTAATTATATAAAACTATTAGTAGTAAAGCACATCAAAATAATTTTTATTTGTCAATAGCTAATAACATTCTCCTAAAATAACTTGGTTCATTATTATTATTATTATTATTATAAAATTTATCTATATTATATATTATAAAACTTATAAATATTTGTATACCGACCTTAATTAGATTAGTTTTATATATATATATATATATATATATATATATATATATATATATATATATATATATATAATAAGGATCAAATGAGAACACATAGTTGGGGAGGTGTGGACTAATCTAAGCCGTATATTTAATCAATCCAGTGGTTGTGGGTGAGTTGTGTTTTATTTTTAAAAAAAAATTAGCCGCTCTCATTTTTTTACTAAGTATATGATGGGGTGGGGTGTTTTGGTAATTTGCTTTTAGCAATTAATTTAAAGTTCAAGAATTAAAAGTAAAATCAGTTTTCACGGGAAAAAAATTAAAAGTTAAACCTTTGTTCGTTCTTCTCCGAAGGGAAAACAGCCCATAGGCTCAGCTGCGGTGTTTCTTCATCGGGTATCCTCCATTCGTTTCTTGGCGGTTGTTCAGAGTTTCAGCGGCATGCCTAACAACGGGGAGTCTCGTCCGAATTCTCGCCAACGGGATAAACAACCGGAGACCGGAGGTATATTTTTCAGCCCACTTTCGTGTGCAAACTAGGGTTTTAGAGCTTGCGTTTAAGTTTCTTTTCCCAGTGATGGATCATGGTCACTACTACGTTATAAGTGTGGATTTGAAGAAGATGAAGATGGATATCATAGATAATTGTCCTACTGTGGCTACTAACAAGTCCAGATATGGCAATGCTCCTGCAGACTTGGTAAGGGCCCAAGTATCATTTCATATATGTATTCATTCCGATTTCGCCTCCGGGGCTGTGGTGCTTTGTTTTCTGTTGGCATTTTGTGATGGGGTGGGGGGGGGGGAGGGAAGAGGGGGGCGGTGTGCCTCATAATGATATTTTTTTGTGCATGAGGGCTGATTTAACTGTGCATTTCAGATTATGTAATCGTGCATTCCCGGCTGACTTATGTGTTTTCCCGAAATTAATTTATAATTTGTAAGGTAAGTTATTGTGTCTAACTGGTGTGTTTTGTTTGGGCGTTGTAGCAAGCGTTCCTTGCCTTGTTTTTTGTGGGTGTTCATCTTCATGATAAGGCGGATCGTGTGAGACGCTTGAAGCCTAAGCGTATGCAAATGTCTTGGAGGGACGGGTCCGTATTGGAAGACAGTGGCATTTATACTATGCGCCACATGGAGTCTTATTTGGGTCAGGGTGTTTCCAGTTGGGAGTGTGGTATAGTCAAAGGTGACAAGAACATGCTGAATGATTTGCGTAAGAAGTTCATGCATGATATCTTGGTGTTGAATGATTTGCGTAAGAAGTTCATGCATGATATCTTGGTGTCAAACATCAACACGCACAAGCATTTTGTAATTCAATGTGCGTTAGAGTATGATCGCAGTTTGTTTGGTCGTGCTAGGTAGCATTCATGGAATGTTGTCCTTTTTTGGATGTGTTTATAAACTTTAAGTAGGTGGTGGTTTTTGACTTGTATAGTCCACCGTTTGGTTTTTTGGGTTTATGTTGTTCTAGTTGTTCGTCTTTTGTCTATTCGAAGGCCTTCACTTTAGCAATAGGGTGTAGGGTACATTTGATGAAGTAAATGTAATTGGGTAGTACTAATGCATTGACCTTGTCTGATATGTAATTTTGTTCATAAAAAAAATGAAGGAAGAATTTTTTGTTTTTTTAACAGTGATCATAGTTTTTGAGGAAGTTATAAGCACATATGTTGTCCGAAAGTGTGGCATTGGAGTTCCATATCTCTTTTTAAATTCTGATCCGTTTAACTAAATTAAAGTCTGTATTTTCGCGATAAGAAATGCTTGGGGATTGGGTTCCAGATGTATTGCCTTTCTCCTAGAATAATCCATTGCATTCTTGGGGTCCCGAAATGCGCAGTGTGGGCTGGTTAATGTGTTCCGCCTTGGTGGCCTTTCTCATGGAATGAACTCTTGCTTAGTGGGGTTTTTGGATTGCACGGTGATGGTGTTTACTGTAGTTTTTCTCTGCACATTTCGTCCTTCTAGATTGCACATTAATGCGGGGGTGGATGCACTGGAAGTGGTTCTGCGCTGCACAGTCAGCTATATTTGCGTAATGTTAATTTTGGGGGGTGTATTTCTGTATGACTAAATAAGGGTGTTTTAATGTCATATAAGTTGGATTATATCCAGAAACAACAATTACAAATACTGAATTGAAAAAAATTGATATGTCAATCCTATAGGCAGGATTCCTAATGTTTTGCGAAATAGTTGGGTGTGATGAAATACATTGCAGTAGGTAATATTCCAAATTTGTGTAATCATGTCACATTTGTGCAGTTACGGCTATCATGGTGTCCATATTTGTCACATTTGTGACAGCGGTGTGCTCGTTTCGCTCCCGCTTCTATTGCTATCTCCCGTTTGCTTTTTATCCTTTTGCCAATGCCCTTGGTTTTTGCCACAATAGGGGGTCGGATGTACACATCTGTCTGTGTTACTGTCCCGCACAGCTCCTCAATGATTTTTATATTTCTCCTGCTTCGCTCGGTTGGGCCATGGTCTAATATTAAAGCTTGCTTGTGCTCCCGGAGCAGGCGTGTGAGTGCTTCCATTTTCTTGTTGTCCCCACTGACTAACCCCACGCATGAGTGTATTTCTCTCCACATTTGATTTCTGATAGTTTGGGAGTTGTCCTCTATTGAGTTTTGTTCTGTGTCTATATTATCCATGCTTGATATTGGACGGATGCAGGCTTTTCTTGTCCACCGGGGCACTATGTACTGGGCGGGAATGCGATCTATTCGGCAGTCTTTGAAAATGAGGAATATATGGCGGCATAATAACCCAACACGCGTAAACATCCTGCAGGTACAGCTTATAGTCTCATCATTAGGATTGTGGGTAACACATAATACGGTGTCATCATCTCCTTTAATCTCATAGGAATCTGTTTGCCCATTTTTCGCTATAGAAATCACACTGCATGAAAAACAACTTTTCTCAATCTCGGTTTGTACCTCGTGAAATATAGATACTGTGTATTCTGAAGCAGCATGACGCTCTAGCAGTAGAGGGGTTTTGAACTTGGCGAAGTGGCCTTCACATGCTGCGTTCAATTCAGCTTCTTCATATCGTTGTGCATCGAGTGCACTCTCGAAATGCATTAAGAACTCAACTAAGGTTGAGTGGTTGCTGAAGAATCGTCCAAACATACTGTTTTCTCCTTTTGAACGGGACGTGGTCCGTATTAATCCACCCATATCCATGTCCCTAAAATAGGCGGGGATCCAAAATGAGCGCAACTCAAACATTTCTTGAAACCAGGTTGACTCCACTAACCCGTAGTCCTCCATTAGACCCTTCCACTTCTCTTCAAATTCATCTATGTTGATCATCTCATTCCAAACAATTGCATTTAATTTCCTACGGAAGACGTCATCCTTTGCTAGAACAGGCCCTGCCTTCTCCCCCAGTTTTGCCATTATATGCCACATGCAAAAACGGTGGCGCGTGGCTGGAAATACCTTCCCGAGTATGACCCTAATCGCCGGGTCTTGGTCTGTTATGATGTAGTTTGGTGCATGGCCCATTGCTTTGTTAAAATTATCTAATAGCCACTCGTATGATTCTTTGTTTTCCTTTGCTATCAACCCGGCTGCAAATGTAATGCATCGCTTGTGGTTATCCACTCCAGTGAATGGGACGAACACTAACTTGTACCTGCGCCGGAACCGTTGAGTATAGGTTAGTGGTCAGGGTTGAACAGGTACACAATTAAATGTAACATGTTGCACGTTATTAAATCCTTTATTGCACAGTAGTAGTATAAATGCACACACCTGTTCGTACTGTATGTAGCATCGAAGGAGACTACGTCCCCAAAGTAAGCGTAATTACGTCGTGCCGTTGGGTCCGCCCAGAATACACGGTTTAAGTGTTGCTGTTCATCAATATCATAATCAGAATAGAATGCCGGGCATACCTCTCTCTTCTTGAAGAATTTGTCTATGAGTAGTTGTGCATCGTGCCCCTTTAGGTATGCTTGTAAGTCTCGCTTGAAATTGTGGAAATCAACAATTGTTGCTCCCACAGCTGAGTAATTCCCTACCATCTCTTTGTATAGTCTATAGGACTTGATGGGTCCAATATTGGCCTTCACGCAATTAGCTATGAATGTTTGGTGTCCTATATCTAACTTGCGATTGACCTTCAAGAATTGTTTTGACGTCTCTGAACATAAGTAGTGGTTGTGTCGCTCATCAAGAATGGAGACTATAAACTCTCCCTTCAAATTCCTTTTCATCACCATTCTTGCCTTGCACCCAACCCTATTTGTTATCCTGCGTTTCTTTTCACGTGGTGGGCTATGTTTTCCGTCATTCACGATGATTGTTGCTTGTTTCTCAACATTCTTATACCCTTCGCGGCTGCATACCAAATATTGTAGTGTAATATCACCTTCCCTATTTTTCCTTACTGTCCTTTGTCTCACATCAAAACCTGCCACCCCTGCGTAGTACTTGTAGAAATCAATTCCCTCTTGTATTGTGCCAAAAATTTTTCCTAGGAAGGGTGTGAGTGTCCTTTCACATTCCGGGGTCCAATACTTTGGGGAGCCTGGTGAAATCTCCAATCGGCACCCGCTGGTGTTGTTGCTGTTCAATTCGTCTTGACCTGCATTTTGAAAAATCAATAACGCAATAGTTTTTTAGTATCAATTTAACTTTAAGTTCTAACCACCCCACGTTACTGCAACAAAGATTCCAGGTTAGTATTAACCACCCCACGTTACTGCAACAAAGATTCCAGGTTAGTATTTTTCATATTTATAAGTGCGTTGTTGCAGTCATGGCGGTCCAAGCGGGGTTGTATGTTTTCATATACTTTTGGTCAACAATAACATGCAACCAGTATTCTGATGTCTCAGGTGTGATTGCACAGCTGTCAGTATTATGTTGCCTATTATCTTCTATATTGGTGCTAATTAGGAAGCACTGTTTTGCACGGTCAACTGCAAATCATCACTTGATCCCTACGGAGTTAATCTCTCTCTGGTTATTCACGTGGTTGAGAAATATGGGAGCAGTTATTATCATATTCAGACTACTCTGTGGTTGGTTTTTAAGAATTCTAACAGTGCACTTCACCAACTCCACCGTTGTGCTATATTAATAACAAAAGGATCTATGGTCTACATATTATGGTTCATCATTAATATGGGTAAGGCATTACGGCTGATTGTGGGTGGTTTTCCATGTGCGGAACACCGTATCTACCGAACCCTTGGTAGGAGTAGTTTGATGGATTTACATTCCAGTAAACCAACATCATAGGGGTTTTGGACACACCATGCTTAATCACTAGGGGGAATACAGACCTGGTTGCATTGTGTGGGCAGTCGGTGCACGGCGCTGAATTGCGGAATGTACTTCAGGGTATCCTTGCGGTCTGGAGTCCGTGAATTGCTATGGAGAGTCTGGTGTGTTTCTATATGATTTCTGTTTAAAAGGGGAAGACTCTGGTGTATTTCCATATGAGTCCTATCTAAACAAGGAGGTTAGTCCCATGCAGTATGGGTTTGTCCCAAATTTGCACTGAAGCCCTTGTTTTGTATTTAAATTACATTATGTGTCTTTTTAAGAAAGGGTGGTAGCCTTTTGATCGAATCAAACGCGTCGGATTCATCAACTGATAATCCTTCATAAAAAAATTAACTGATATAGTCGAAGTCTGCTCTGTGCTATTGCACACCATAATATTTAGTGATGCATTAAATCTAGAACTGTGGTGTACAATCGGGGGTGATCTCGTTTTGGTTGATTATGTTCACAAATGATGCACATCAATTACTAATCAGTGGAAATTACAGACTGTTATAAGTTTAATAATAAAATATCTGTTGCCAAAATCATTCCACAGGTTGGCATTCTGTTGTTTTGGGAAGAATTAGAAGTATCCATTAACATTTTCAAAGCAAGCATTCTGTTTTTTGTTCTCATTAGACATTTGGACAATTACGACTGACATGCTGTCCTAATTGATTACATTTGCGGCAAACACGCATTGGCTTTGATCCATCCAGTTTTACGGTTTTTGTGTAGGCACTCAAACCGGAGTGCGTAGGTCCGCAACGCAATGGTGCAATAAGGTGCTGAACATGGTGTAATCGACTCCCATAGGCACTGTAGTCGTTGAATTCGTTTTCACCTGCAGTTTTTGTTAGGGTTATATCAAATTAATATATTTTTCATAGTTGTACGTGTATCAACCCTGTGGGTGATGGTCAGTGGGTCAGGTCTCATGGAGAGGTGCACGTTACCTAATACTGTGTTGCATCTGATGACCTCTATCGTTGCACAGCAACCTTAATGGCATTACGCTATCACGTCCGGTGTTATTCAAAACCCCACATGTTATTCGTGTTTCTGATTAAAGCGCCTCTGGTCTAGGCATTCACATGAACACCCTCTACGTATGAATTATTCCGTTCATGGATTTTATCTTTTCACAACCCTTTCGTAGTCGTAATTCTATTGGAGTTGTGATTGAATAATCCGGCATGGTAATGTACTCATTAGGAAAACGAACGGATGGGTTAGATTATTCTCATGTCCTCACCTAAGGCTAGGTCCTCACCTGATCCCAGACCTATATATATATATATATATATATATATATATATATATATATATGAACGGGTTCCTGTGCAGTTGGCCTTCTCCAATGGCGTTGTTTTAGTTGCATGATTTTCTTTCTTAAGGTGCATAGTTTTCCTTCTTAAGGTGCGTGGTTTGTGTGCTTAAGGTGCTTCAGTGGTGAAACTTAAGGTGAGTGAACCTAAATGTTAATATGCGTGATTTTCCTTCTTAAGGTGGGTGAGTTGTTAAAATTTAAGGTGCATCATTTTAAAACTTTAGGTGCATGGTTTGTGTTCTTAAGGTGCGTTGTTTGTGTACTTAAGGTGCGTCGGCCTAAAACTTTAAGTGAGCGTGGTTTGTGTTTTAAAGGTACTTTAATTTATTTGTGTGCTTAAGGAGTTAAGGTACGTGGTTTGTATACTTAAGGTGCGTGATTGTAATGTTTAAGGTACATAACTACACAACAGCACGAGAGGTTTTCCTGCACTTGAACCCTTCCCTATATATATATATATATATATATATAACATGAATTGGAATGGCATGGAATTGGAATTGGAAGATGATGAGAAGCTGTATGCAATGTGTGGAATAAGCATGATGTATGAGATGGCATTATATTGCATTCGGTGGAAATGTTGAGAGAGAAGGAGAGCGGTGCATGGTGGAGCAACGTAACTGATATATCATGAGTCAGGTTTATACTGCCTTTGTAGTAAATCTTAATCTAAAAATTATGTATTTGTCGTTAACATCTTTTGTACTTGCACTTAATAATTTTTATATCTATAAATAAATTGGATGCATATAATATGATAATTTTAAATACATACATAAATTATAAGTTGCAGTGCAAGTACAGAATAAATATTAATAAATTGCCCACTAAAACGCATTATCTGTCAGCTCTAGGATTTGGACAAATGTATGTAGGAGAAGGCCAGGTATGCAAAGATTTATAAGGTGCAGCCAAAAGTACGATGATTGTTATGAAATTACTGATATATCCTTACCATTAATCTAGATTGTTCTTCTGGAAGCGTGGCTAGCTCTCAGAAGAGTTGGCCAAGACTCGAGAGAGAGAGTGAGGGAAGCGGTGGATGGAGATGCCTGTCTGTCATTGTAGCTAGCTTGGCTCTCTGCATGCCATGCCATCTCATATATCATGCTTAGCTTATTCCACACATTATTATTGCATACATCTTCTCATCATCTTCCAATTTCATGTATATATATATATATATATCTATATGCTATTTTGTTCTTCATTATATTCTGATCTGATCTGCTGCTGCGCGCGGCTGCACCGTACAACCCGCCCGCAGGTATTTACTTATTTCCTCCTCTTGCATTGCATGCTTAAGTCATCATATTCCCATTGCATGCTTTAATTTGGTTTCTGATTTAATTCTACTCTCAGGAATGCCTTTCGCTTCGCATATAAACTGTAGTACCTTTGTCTCGCCTCTAATATAATTCAATTTTGACACCAATTAACCATCTTACAACCATATATAACCCACTAAATGTTCATTTTTCACTAAATAGACTTCTATTACATGCCCACTAATTAAATTTGGGACTAAATGTTTCTCATCTTATGAGTACTAAGAAAAATATCGAAATTAATAATTTGAGTTAAGAAAAATATCTAAATTAATAATTTGAGTGAGAGAATAAAGGTTTAGACTAAACTTTAGGCGTCCAAGTAGCAACATTTCTTTACTAATAAGCTAACTAATTAAAATTAAAATTTTTAATAAAATTAATTGTTGTATTATCTGATAAATATAAAAAGATAAAACATAATAAATTAAGATATTAGGATTTGATTAATGAAGCCATTTTCGTAAATTAATAAATATTATATATAAAAAAAAAAGTTGAAAAGCAATAGCTTATTTTAAAATGCTATTTGAGATAACTTATAGCTTATACCTTATTTGTAATAAAAAAAAAACTCTAAAATAAACTCTACCAAACAGAGTTTTAAGGTCTACGTATATTATCACAGGCTAGGCTTAAAAAACATCAAATAAATTAAAACACAGACATTTTGAAACAGAGTTTCACACAATTACTGCAAGCTACCCAACCTTCTGACCATCGATCACCTCCTTATTACAATGAGTCATCACAAGTATAGACATTTTAGGTAGCTCAGCTCAGCTCGCAGATCAGAGGCAGAAAGTAATAACAACCTAATTAAGGTTCTTATTACTCACTCACAAGTATAGACATTTTATGGGATGATTAGGAAGAATAGCAAACATGATTTAATTTTATTCTGTTTAGCTTCTGCAAGCGGGCAGGCCATTGATTAGATTCAAAGAAAATTGAGGGTTGCTGCTGCTGCTTGCTGCTGTGTACCAACAACCGAAGTCGCAAGGCTGGTGAAATCCACACCCACACCCACACCCACACCCACACCCATCTCATTCACTTCCTCACTATCCTTCTTAATTCCACTTATCTGCAACACATAGTGCACACTTACTCAGTTTAAACTCTTAATTACCTAAGCTTTAAACCAAAGCTAGCTTTCAAGTGGATGATTTTATTTACTTGCTCCTCAAGATGCCTTTTTTCTTCTTCCAACATCTTCTCCTGTCCAAAAAACCGTTTAAGATTGACGTTAGGGAACATTTGGATCGGAGATCAAAATGTGCTCTGCATATAAGAGCCACCTCTAGGGTCACAAACATCGAATTTTGCTTCCCTTTCCGTTATAGCTTTAGCTTTATTATATAAGATAAGAAGAAGCTAGCTAAGGGAACTTCCAGACTTACAAATAATCTCTCTCATATTCTATTAGGGAATGCCAGAACAGCAAATTAGTGATAAATAAAATGGGGATTGATCATATATGAGCTCTTGCACTGGTTACTATGGGTAGAATGAAGCCCAGCAGCCCACCAGATGATCCATCCATTCAGACTGGAATTTTATAACTGCACCAAAGTGCCAAGTAGGTATATGCAGCAGGTAACTAGGTTCTAGCTACAATGTAAATTTGCAAAGGGGGGCGCTGGGGGATAGTAGGCACATACCTTTTCATGTAGATGCGCGATAGATTCCATCAGCAAACAGTTCTGCATAGAATTGACATTGCATAAATTTTTGTAATGCATAATGCAATGCAAAGGTAGCAGCAATAGGCAAAGGAGTGGCAATATGAGAACAAGAAACCCACACAAAAGATAGGAAGAAATGCTTATATTACTAAAATCCATAGAGGCTTGAATTTTAAATCTTCAAATGTAAAAAAAAAAAAAAAAAAAAAAAAACAATAGGAATTATTTTAGGAAGAAGCAGCATTATTAGAGAAGTGGCAATTTAGCTATCAATCTTTAATCAGCAATTCACTAAAATGGCATACAACCATGAACTTTTCTATTCATAGCTCTTTAAAATGACATACAATCATTTTATGTGTCTAGACCTAAATCTAGCACTCAGCTGAATCTTTAGCAATCAACAAGATATATAAAGCAGATAAAAAGCAAGAAATAGCATGTTAGGTTTTACATGTATAGTCTGCAGTAATAGGAAGCACAACAGGTGGGTAGGTAAGATACTCAAAAATAATATATATTCACCAAAACCAAAACCCAAAAAAAAAAAAGAGAAATACAGACCTTCCTAGATCTTGTTTCTAGAAGTGCACTCCCAATCTGCTGCTCCAAATGGACAAGGTCAGTCACACTAAGCTGGTCAGGTTCCTCAATGTCACTGAGCAAACAGGAGATGAGTAGTCTACCAAAAAATTTCAAAATTTTAATCAGGAGTCTGGTCTTGATACCTTTCCAGTGTCTGTACCAGTTCTCCAATTGTCATGTAACGCGCATAATTAGATTGCTGTTTCCAGAAATAGCGGCCTATTAGCTTTATTAGAACTCCAAGCAGTGTTTATGGCACAGGACATTACTTGGTGCAAAAAATGTCAGCAAAAGTCTGTTGGATAACTACTAACCACTTTGCAAAAAGTCTTTTTTCACTTTCACCAACAAATTTAAACAAAAGAAAAACAGCAATTCATATAATATACCCTGCCCCTAGCATGAATTGATTTATAATTCCTGTCAATTAACAACATACAGGTTCTGTAAATATGGCAAACTTTCAGCAATTACTTGTTATTCCATATTAATGATGAGTGTACATAATAATTGATTCAAGAAAGGACAATTTGATTGTCATGAAAAGATTAGTAGTAAACCTGTATATATTGCCAATTAAGCCATGAGCTTGGATACACTTCCAGATGGTATTGATTTTCTAAGGGGGGAAAGAAAAGAAAAAGAGCAGATCTAAACACAAAAACAGTCAAACTGGTTTCTGGGTGTAAAAGATAGATACCTTTTCCTCTGTTTCTACATGGCTGTTGTATCTTTGTAGGACCCCTGTCAAACTAAAACATTGAAATGGTTTAGATAAAACATCAGAGGGAACATAACTACATGTGCCCCATATAAATAAAATAAATTGATAGATCTAAAACTTGTACATATATACTAAAGGCATACAGTTGAAACTTACAATCCTTTAATATAAATTAATGCATGTCACTCAATTCAAGCCACTACAGCTATATTCTTAGTTTCCCCTGTTCCTTAGTCACACTTGTACTACTGTTGATAACATGTCCTAGCATGATGGGCCTAACAAAACCCACATATAGGGTATGGAAAAAAGTTCAGCACAGCACAAAATCAATCATTTGTGCAAAACCCACTGGTTCCCTTGTGCTTCAAGCTTTAAGCACAACACAGAAAAATTCCAACAAAATGAACAAGTGTACTATTTACTTAATACTTCTACATGCAGTATGACAAGCACATATAGAATTTGTTAGGAATAACATACAGAATGGCAATTTCAGAACCAAAACTGTGCTGCAGTAGCAATAAGAGCATGCATGTTCAGAAAAAGAAGAGAATAGCCTTGGAACCTTGAACCTAGAGATCAAACTATCAATCTAGAGCTATTTTATAATTTCTAGGACATGTTTTTTTTTTTTTTTTTTTTTTTTTTTTTTA
>NC_044920.1:397055-426193 GCF_003576645.1 Ipomoea triloba | reverse complement strand
TTTTTTTTTTTTTTTTTTTTTTTTTTTATAGCACAATGATGATTGAAAATTTTACTACACAAATCAGATTACATTTACATCCAAACAATTAAAAAATCTCAATGGAAGCTCCAACAACATAATCTAATCCAAATCCAAAACAAATTTAAAATATATAATATTACAAGTGGCTCAAAAAATCAAAACCTAGAAACTAAGCCACCAATCATCCTCATCATCGCTGCCTCTCGCCTCCAAGTTGCTGTTGCAATATAGATCATCAGTGCCCTCACCATTTATCCATATTACCAACTTCTCTCTAGTGTTGTAGTAGAAACCAAATATCCTTCTCTCCAGAAAACCACCCACATTACTCTTCCTCCCATCAAAATCTCTCTACCTCCTGTATAGCCACCACATGCTTTCCAGAGTCTTACATCCTTTCACCACCACAAGCCAAACACCCAAAAAACCCACCAAATCTAAAACTACCATTTTTGAAACTCCAAAGCTACCACAATATACTATCATCCAACAGTTCCTCATCTCCAAGAAACTCAACCATAAGCTCCCGTGAGTCAAATCCAAAGATAAGAAACACCCCTCTTCTCCTCTAACAAGAAAGAGGACAAACAAAAGAGAAGATAGAAACACCTTTGCTTCAACTCTTCTTGGTGGCCAAAGACACCACCGATAATAAATTCTCCAAAAATTTATAGTGACAAAAGAAGAGGTAATATTGTTTGCCAGCTTCCTTTCTAGGTTTGTGCACCAAACATTTTTTTTTTTTGCCCTTTCCCTAGCCTGCATCCATGTAGCCAACAACCCCTTTATCTGTACATCCTTATACAGCAAATCCATGCCTAGGGACTTTTTGACATACTTTAGGATCTTGGTGACAGTATCCCGCTGACTATTATGACAATACCATCAGCATACACAATGAAATAGATATTTTTACTAATGTCTATAAGGGGCAGAGTAATAGATGTGCCCCATATCAGTTCTTGAGGAAGTCTTACAACAATTCATAAGACTTGGGACAAATCTTCAGTCTTGATTCCATCCACTGGTCTAGGATCCATTATGTGGTTTCCTAGTGGATCTTAGTGTTCAATAATTCAATGATTAATAACACATTGTAATGCCTTGAGCCTAGGTCATGACTTGAGCATAACCACTTGTCCATTAGGCCTAGCTTTTACATATACACTCATCAACTACCAACCATAGTCTTGCCGAGGTGTCAGTTCCTATGTTTTCAAGGAATGAAGATTAGCTATCCTATCTATTGTTTGTCTATCGTAGCTAGGATATTTCAAAACCTCCTTACTACACATGGGAACAAAAATATATTATATACGAGAAATAGACTTGTGACCTATTAGTTGGTGATTATAGCAAAACCAAAATTTGAAGAAGGTGATAGCACAACAATGAGTCAATGGGATGTTTCTTGTTTTCCTTAGCATTTGATGATTAGTGTTAGGGGAGTAGAGATACAATATAAGGGTTCAATATTGTGTTGAATGGTGTCTTTTGAAGAAGAGTGTGCTTAAATAACTATATTGTCTATAGTTATTATAAAGTGGTATTAGGAGCACTTAATGAAGATGTATTAGGAATATTTGTCAGGCATGAGTACTCCACAAGAACAATGTAAACTCAAAAAATTTAAAAATTTAAAAAATCAAACCACACAAACAAAAAAGTACTAAGATAATAACAAGCTAAATCCTTTTGAAGCCATGAGTACTCCACAAATACATATTTCAAGGATTACATCAACAATTTGTCCTAGTTTGGAGGTGACATCTTGAATGATTTGTGACATCCTTCTTAGCATGACTAAGAAAGTATTTTATAATGTTTCTAAAGCTGGTAGGGTTCACACTTTAAACTAAACAAATTTGGGGTCAAGTGTTTAAGTTTATTGAGGCTAGGATGTCCAAAGCAACAAAACAAAGAAGGTTGAATAGTAGCTACACGCAAGCAATGCAACATGAATTACAAATAGAATAGTAGTAACTACCTTTTGACATGTCACAAACACTAGTAATTACTTTTTGAGCTATCACCAAGTATGATAGAATCAAGAGTCCGAGGGTTTAATTTGAATAAAAACATAAAATTCATGAATACACAAAAATCATGAACTCTAGGCCTAAATATACAAAGAAAAACATTATAAAGAATTCTTATATTGAGTTGCTTGCCATGCAATTTTGTTACCAACGAGCATTATAACCACTTACTTCAAATTGGTCACTTCTTTGACGAAAGTGTAAAATTGAATAATATTATTAGTGTATAGTGATATTGCTTAGTTCTTCCTAACGGTTGAATAATTAGAAATCAGTCATATTCTTAATAGGAGTATGCTTAGCCATTGTACTTAGGAATATAAAATTCCTATACATGGTTCTAATAATAATAGAACCATATATTCTCTTTATTCTCCTTTTCTTTGGTTGCTTGCCTAATTGGCGAGTGGTGGCTATGTGCCACCTAGTTAGCCTTTCAATCCCTTAATTTCAACATAGTATTAGAGCCTCAAGAAATCCTAAATACATTTTTTCTAGTTTTGGTACCAATTGATTTCTCATTAGTTGGTATATCATTAAGCATTAGCTTCCTTTTTCAAGTGGTCCTTGACCTCACAAGCTACAATACAATCGCTATGGGCTTTCTCAATCGAAATAGTTGGGTTTCCAAAGCAATTGAAGACAAAAACAATAGTTGGAGGTAAGGAATGTACAATAGTCTTGAGTTATCAATGTACTTATTGTTGGAAAAAAATTTGGCCTATCAACCTAATAAAGAAACCAAAAAAAGGTTGCTTAGAAAAACTACATGGCTTATTTGCAAATGCGGTGTGCTCAATGAAGCAACAAGGTGGTGGCACATTGAGCAACAAGTTGTTTAGATAATAATCGTCATACCCTTACACAACAAAATTTAAGCCTAAAATTTGATGTTTAAAAACAAAACATAGGGGTAATTTTTATGAATTTGGTGTATACAAAAAATTGTCATTATAAATGTCTTGAGAAGTTAAAAGCTCGAGAATGAAGTGCTTCATGTACATTATACAATAATATTGTTTATAGCCCTCTCACTCAGTGCTAAAAAAGAAGTAGGGCAGAGACGATCAAGAGGTTAACTGATTCGAGCATTTCTGAGCCAAAGATATATGGGAACAAGCGATCTCTTACTCAAGCTGCAGAAGCAAAAAGATATTGGCATGGGAGCATTCCACCTTAAACAAAAAGCCTCCACGCCAGTAAGGGTTCACAAGGGTTTATTTAACTTAATTGTAATTAGAAAGAAAACATATACAAGCAAATAAAATATTCCTTATAATTCTAGCTCAATAATTTTAAAATAAATTCTCCATAATAGAATGCTAGTCCATTTTTTGTAGCCTTCTCAATTATCAAGCAGGGTATCACATTATTAACTATTCATATTAGTGTATCAGTATATTTTCATAGTATTCATCAATACAAGCTAAGTTACACAAGTATAGCTACACAATTAAAAATAAATAAATCATTTAGGATAGATTTAAATGCATATAAGGGCATAAACCAAATTTAAACAACGAAATACTCAATTTATGCAAAGAAAGAAAGATGTGTACAACAAAATATGTATAGACTAACAACTATCACAAAATAAACTATTAATTATCAATTTTCAACACAAGATTCAATATTTACATAATATTACATTTAAAAAAATCAAGTGAATGAACAAATTGTTGTTTATAAATATAATGTTTTTATATTAATTGGCTTTAATTTTTCTAATTAGGTGAGTGCTTTATAGATGCTATGATCTAGATAAGGAATGAAACTATGTCAACACATATATTACACATTTCCTAACTATTAGGTTTAACCTATGCTTGTAAGAACAAACTCGATCTAGTAAACATTTGACTCGCTACTTGTAAGTAAACTTATTTTGAATTCATAGTTTTAAACTAGTCATGACTTCACTAACAATTTTTTTGAAATTTTCAATCTAGCAATAAACAACAGTTATTCTTGGAGTGTTTACTATTGAGTTCCTTCGGAGGGTTTATTAAAAAGCACTGATATAGCTAAGTCTAATAGGATAAGGTAATAAAGGTGAAAACTAGTAGTGGCGGGGGATTTGGAGCCTCTACAATACGAACCTTGCTTTTTTTTTTCTTTTCTTTTCTTTTTGCCAAATTTGGATGGATATTGCTTAAGAAAGGTTGGGTGGGAAATACATGCAATTAGATTGTGCGATGCACAATCTTAAAGCCAAACAAGCTGTTCTTTATAAGTAACAAGGGCTGGTTGGTTAAGGTTGTGCTCTATATTAAGTATGGTAAAGATGAAGAAAGAATTCTAAACTAAGTTTTGGGTTGGAGATAAACTTCTACAGCAATATTTAGTTCAAGATGTGTTGTCAAAGGAAATGCATAGGAGTGTAAACCCACTAGTGAATTGCAAATGTTGGTTGGGATTGTGGAGAATTAAATGCCCTATGTTGATGTTGAAGATACATTTTTTGCCATGGTTTTATGTGAGGATACAATGGAGCAAGATGAGATTGTATGGGGCTAGAAAAGTCTAGGGATTTGTGAGATCAGGGGAGCTGATGACTCTAATGTTAACTAGTAAAGCATATAAAAAATAAGGGTGCAACAGTGAGCAAGTAAAGAGCGAAACTAATATGTGCTTATGCATGTTGTCTAAGAGTCATTGAGGATGTGGATCATGTTACATGCACAAGCCCGAAAGCTAGCTAAGATTAATGCACTTTATTGTCGACTTGTTTTGTGGTTATGCTTTTAAAATGTTGAGTTTGATACCTAAGTTACTTCCTACATTGCTAGAGTAGTCTAGGGGCGCTATGATAGGGGCTCGAGTCCTCAATTTTTTGTTACCATATAGCAGATGGAGATGAAAAAATGAAATGGTTCTTTGATACGCACCCAAAGAATGGGTGGTTTACTCATACAAAAAGGGGAATCAACACAAGAAGGGAAATCGAGAAGTGCGGACAACAAATCACGCAAATCAAACAACTTATGCACAAATCAAGGGAGAACCCTAAATCATGAAATCTAACAGAGATAAATCAGCTTCTCAATCCTTTCCTTTTACAATATTTATTTACTGCATTACATTATAAATTGTAACCTCCTCAAGAGAGGAGGGTATCCAATCATCAATTCTAAAGCTTCCGTATAGCTGTAGCAGTTGGGCAAGAGCATCATGCTCTTGATAGAGGGTGTCTTAATTACAACCTTGTTCTTCTTGCACATTCAATAAAGCATTTCCTCTTTCTTTCTCATTTCCAACTTCTTTACTCTAACATATTGATTTGATCTGTCGCAGAATGACAAACACATGAATGTATTCTTGTGTAGAGACGTTAGAGAAGAAACAAGATGAGATAGTATTGAATTAACAATGTTGAATGATAAGTTTGCAGCGATGGATGACGAGTTTGCAGCAATGGAAACCTCCATTGCTAAACTGTCTGATCTACTAACCCTTACTCTCGAAAGAAAATGGCAAGGCAACGCCAGTGCTTCATCTATGGCACCAAAGACAGAAAGCAATCCATTTTTTAGCAATTCTACTCCTCTCTTATACACTTGTTGGTACCGGACAACAACTCCCTCTTCACTGGTAAAATCAAGCTTCCTACCTTTTGATGGCATAAACCCAATAGGGTAGCTTGCGGGAGAAGAACAGTTCTTTACAATTCACTGCACTCTTGAAGAATTGAAAGTCCACACAACTTTTATCAATATGGAAGGTCCGACACTCCATTAACTCCGGTGACTACAGGCTGCAGCAGCAACAACATCTCATGCTCACTTGGAGACAATTCACAATAGACCTTTTGGAAAAATTTGGTGGAGAATTAACTGGCCCTCCTATCGAACAACTGGCCACTCTCCGATAAACTAGCACGGTGGATGAATGTGCGAATATCTTCACAGCTCGAGTTGCTAAAATTCCAGGTCTTGCTCCTCACATTCAGTTGGGACTTTTTCTTAATGGATAAAAGCCCTCAATTTGAGTGCTACTCTAACCAAATGATGTGATTAACTTGTGCATAACGATGAAGGTAGCCCGTGTTGTGGAGTTAGAGTTTCTCACTCTTACGATTGGATTGGATTGCCCACTTCTTGTTGCTTGATTTTCCCTTGCGTTGATTGGTATTGATAGCCCAAAAACCATGAAGTTTTGGGGGGGAATTCGTGACAATGATACCCTTGTTATGCTTGAAAGTGGGTGCAAATCAATTCTGTTTCTCATAGCTTGGTTACTCATCCAACAACGTCTAAAACCCACATCAAAATCCAGAGTTCGATTGAGAGATGGTATTCGCATTGAGTTTGATGGAAAGTATTCTCAATTGCCAATTATTCAGGTACAATGGCACTAGATTATTTCGTCTTTCCCTTTAACGAGGTGGATGTTATTCTGGGTATTGCATGGCTAGAAAAATTAGGAAACATGAATGCAAAGTGGGCAAAATTGACAATGGATTTCAAAGTTGATGATAAGTAGTTATTGCCTTCCTGAAGAGATGGTTATTACAGGAAATCACACTGCAAAGCTTGTTGGATTTTTGCCAACAAGGAATTTCCCAAGTTCTAATGTAGTGGGAAGGCCCCCCTTAAGATGACGCTACTTGGATGGATGTGTCCGATTTCCAAACTCAGTTTCCCCACGATTTCGGTATACATTTCCTCATGGTTCTTCTCTAAAAATTCAACACAAGAATCTATTCGTGTATGTTTTCCAAGAGTCATTAAGGATATCGATCAAGTTATACATGTGTGCCCAAAAGCTAGTAAGGATTAATGCACTCTATTGTCGACTAGTTTTGTGGTTATGTTTAAGATGTTGAGTTTGAAACCTAGTACCTTGCTATAGGAGTGTAGGGATCAAGAGTACTTAGTTACTTGCAAGAGTAGTGTAGGGGTAGTATGCCAAAGTGTTGGAGTACTTTGTTATATTTGGCACATATGGAGATGACAGAATAGAATAGTTCTTCATGATGAATATTGGGGTGTAGAGAAAGATAACTTGGAATAAGTAGGTAGTTTTGGAAATTTTGTTGAGAAAAATAAAGAAATAAAATTCAAAACTGAGTTTTGGGTTGGAGATAAACCTCTATGGCAATAGTTGGTTCAAAATGTATAGCCAAAAGAAAATGAATATGAGCGTAGCTCATTACTAAATTGAAAATGTTGGTTGGGGTTACGGAATATTGAGTGGCCAACTATCCATTGATGTTCAAGATAAAAAAAATTTCATGGATTTTATGAGGTTAAAATTGAACAAGATGAGATTACATAGGGCCTAGAAAAGTTTGAAAGCTTGCAAGATCATCATATGGGTTTGCATTTTTGGAAGACTTAAACAACTTGGAAAATCGTAATGGTGACTAGTAGAAAAATATAGAAAATAAGGGTTTGAGCATTATGAAACATGTGAAACAAGTAAAACTATTTGCAATGGAGTGCAAGAAAAGTGAGGATTTACGGTTATAAGTGATAGATGATTTTGCATGTTACCCAAGAGTCATTGAAGATGTTGATAAAAGCAAGTTAGGATTAACACACTTTATATTCAACTTGTTTTGATGCCTAGTTTACTTCAAACCTTGCTACAGTAGTGTAAGGGCAATAACATAGGTGTTGGAGTGCTAAGTTTGGTGGTACAATATGGATGCTAAATTGGTTAGGGTTGGGGAATATTGAGGTCAACTATGCACAAGATGTGTAACCAAAGGATATGCACAAGAGCGTAACCCATTATGGAATTGCAAACATAGGTTTGGGTTGGGGAACAATGATGCCAACTATTTGTCGATGTTGAAGACAAATTTTTTCATTGTTTTTAGTGATGATATATTAGAGCAAGATTATATTGTATGGGAATTGGAAAAGTCTAAAACTTTATTGTGAGATTAGCATATGGGTTTCAAGTTTGGAAAACTTGGGCAACTCTAATGGTAACCAGCAAAAAACATGGAAAATAAGGGGCTCCAATTTACACCAAAAAGGGGTTATTGGCAAGTCTTGGTAGCAAATGGTCACGCAATGGATTTTAGGTGCTTAATAGGTGGGGAAGTGCCTAGTTGCAATTCGAATAATGTGCTTGAGGAATGCAAGCATGACATGGAAAGGTCTTGGGAAATCAAGTTGAACACCATTGTTAGAGAGCAAAATATAGTACAAATAATCTTTTGCAATATCACCATTCTTGCATGCTATAGGGAATGCTAGGGGTGTAGGGGTTCTTAGCAACCCTCACAAGTACCTTCTCAAGATTCTAGCAATTAGTGTTTAATGATCCAATTTTACTTGGGATGTGATGAGTTGATCTATTCATCAGTAACAATAAATAAAACCTAGTATGGTGAGATTTTCTGTAAATTGAGCTATCAATGTCCTAAAAACTATAAATGTGCCACTAAGCATTGCCTTTATCGGCATACCAACAAGAGATTAACCATATAATAACTACTATTAAAACCTTCTTCATTCCTTTTTTTAGTTGGTCTCATTTAGAGAATATTAAGGGGAGTTGAAGAGTTGCTCTCATCTATTCATTTTGAATTTAAAATGAATGGTCGAGGTGCTTGGCTAATACTATTATAGCTAGTATAAATAGTTACTTGTACAATGTTCTTTTTTATCAGTAAATACACACATCTCACATTCTACATGGTATCAGAGCGGAGTGGGGAGAGTGACCCACTGGGCTTTGGTCGGAGCTAGGAGACGACGTCGTTGGTAAAGTTTTGCCGCCATTGGAGGTTACACATGCGGCCAAACCTGACAGTTCCGACACCATGCGATGGCGCCAGTTCTGGTTGGTACCAGCTGTCTCATCTTGAAGGAATCAATTGGTTAAGTTGTATTTCAAACCTATATAGGTTTCTTTTGTGTGGGTGGCTTTCTTTTGCTAGGTTAATATGTCATAAGACATGACAGATTTCAAAGAGTGTGTGATAATTGTGGAGAACCTGGTCATTTGCGCAACCAATGTCCTATGTTGTTTCCAAAAAGACATGTAGTTGTAATGACCAATGAGAAGTTGCCATGTTTAATCAATTAAAAATGTCTTCCTAGAAACCTTCAGCTGGTCATGAGCCTTTGCCATCTTTCTTAGCCATGTTTGTACAAACGACTGAAATGAACAACCTTATTGTCTTGTCTCTTTCTCGTCTCGACAATGAGTCATTGACACAAGAGCCAGTGACCATATGTGAGGTAATAAGTTTTTTCCACATATTCTCCCTTTAAATTTGGAACTACAGCTATCCTGGCTGACGATTCATCTACTTCAATCTTGGTTAAGAAAGTAGTAACAATGTCCCTTTCTTTTGTGTTGTACCTTCCAAAGTTCCCGTTCAATTTGCATTCACTAAGTCAAATTACCTGAACTCTTAATTGTTGTGTTCTATTCTTCCCTGATTATTGTTTGGTTTAGGATCTTTTGACGAAGAAGACTATTTGCAGAGGGAAGAAGACTAGTGGGATGTATGTGCTACTGTGCTAGAGCAATTTATCTCAAAATATTTTGAAGTTGCTCCGATTAGTTTGATGGGTAATACATTTCCTTTTCAGCTGCATTGATGATATGGTCATCCGTCTTTACCTACTTTGAAGAAATTGTGTCCAGGTTTTGTGTCTTTGTCTGCCTTACAATGTGAGTCTTGTGAACTTCCTAAACACCATCGTGTGTCATATCCTTCTAGAGTCAATAACAGGGTAGAGTCCTTATTTCAATTAGTTCATTCAGATGTATGGGATCAGTGTCATGTGAACGGCTGGGTTTAAGTACTTTGTATCTTTTGTAAATGGTTTCTCTAGACACACTTGGTTATATCTCATGAAGTTTAGAGGTGAGTTATTTAATATTTTTTGTAGTTTATGTGATATGGTCAAAACACAATTCAATAAAACAGTTCAGGTTTTGCATAGCGATAATGAGTCCGAGAATTTTTCTCATCTTTTCTCAAGTTAAGTGAATTGAAATGGAACGGTACTCCTCAACAGAATGGTGTAGTAGAATGGAAAAATCGCCATCTGATAGAGGTTGCTTGAGCTTTGTTGTTTCAGATGAAAGTACCCAAAGTGTTATGGGCAGATGTTGTTAATCATTTGTCTTTAAGAGTACTCCACGGCCAAGTTCCATATTGTTTTGTTCATCCGTCTAGCCCGACGTTCCCCTTGCCTCCAAAAGTGTTTGGAGGCACTTGTTTTATTTAGGATATCCGCTCTCAAAGAGGGAAACTTGATCCTAAGTCTCTAAAGTGCATTTTCTAGGTTTATCCAAGTACTCAGAAAGGGTACCGGTCTTATTCTCTTGATTTGGGGCGGTACTTAGATTTTGCTAATGTAACTTTCTTTGAGGATACAGTGTCTCGGATTGTAGTTTTTTTTTTTTTTAGTGGGGAAAAGGGACTCCGAGAGTCCCCCGAAACTAACGCCATCGACTTGTGGCAATACAATGCATATCACAGACCAACATCTCCTGCAGCTCCCCAGGTAGCAAGTTGTCCGAGGTTTGCTAGGAAGTCAGCGTAGCGATTCCCTTCCCGGAGCACATGGCTAATCGTGATGTCTTGGAATTGCCACATAAGTGACTTGCAGTCCGCGACCAAAGTGGAGTCAAAGTAATCGCCACCAGGGTCTTTATCTAGCACTTTAACCACGACCTCAGAGTCCGATTCAGCGACTAAGTGAGTAACCCCGCGGTTTCTGGCGATGATTAAGCCCTCACGCAAGCCCCATAGTTCCGCTCTAAAACTCGTTGTATTACCCAGGTTTGCCGTCTCTGATTCATTATCTCGGATTGTAGTTCTGTTTCATTGACGGATGATTTCCTTACGTACATTATTACTGTCCCTTCGTCCTTGGTTAAGTCTGAAGCTAAGCTCCATGTTACACAAGTGTATCACAGACGGCAAAGAAACGTTGATGCACAAGCAGTTCCACTGGTGAGTCCTGCCTTGTCGGAATCTTCATCAACAAATGTGAATCTCCCTATTGCCCTTTGAAGAGGTAAACATTGTTGTGTTCAGGTGCAACAAGGGTTGATATCTACTGTACATGTTCATAGAGGTGATCAGCCGGTTGACCTATTTACAAAGGAGCTGGATTGGTAGGAGTCGGTTTGTTTATATATGTAACAAGCTGGGCATGGTCAATATCTATGCTCCAGCTTAAGGGGAAGCGTTAGAGAATGTTGAGGGGAGTTGAGAGAGTTGCTCTCATCTACTCGATTTGAATTTAAAATGAGTAATTGAAGTGCTTTGCTAATACTATTCTAGCTTGTATAAATAACTACCTATACAATGTTCTTTTTCATCAGTAAATACACACAGTTCACGTTTTACCGTCTCACCTCTATGCAATTTGTTGTCTTTTCCAAATCCAAGAAAATAATAGCTATAAAATTGTTATTACAAGTCTCACTATTCTAAATATTATGTTAGTGTACCTATTGTCACGTGTGTGCCTATGTATGTGGGAACCAAGTTATTACAATGGAAAATTTTGTTAAGTTACAAAGTTGTGAACTAGTGAGTTATGGTTTACATGCTAAAGAGTAACGGTGTTGATCACCAAGCAATTTCTTTCCAAACTTTGAACCTCTTACTAAACCAAATTCTTCTATATTAATGATTAGTGATATTTTTAACTTTTACACGATGATTAACTTGAAGAAAGAAAGAGGAACAATGAAGCTTTTTATCGAGAATGCCCAAAGTTAGATAACTAAATCTAGACACAAGAAAAATGTTAGAAATTAAATGGGAAACTATTTTCCACTTCTGCAAATGTGGCTAATCTAGGAGAGGTGAACAAAGTTTTTGAACCATATATGTTGCAAAACATTTAACGTTAGTACATCATAGGGCCAATCTTAGAGCCACCACTACTACTTCAACAGCTCATAATGAAGAATCTCATGTTGTTATTGTTTCCTAATCTAATTCCTTTTAAACTATAAGGTTTTTTTTTTTTTTTTTTTTTTTTGGAGTAATAAGGGTATTTAATTATAATAATTATATTATACCAATATTTATTTAAGGTTTAATTTTAAAATATTTTTTAAAAATCAAATCCACTATCCAAAGAGTCCACCTACCCATTGTCCACTCCATGCGGGTGTAACATTTTGTCCATAAAGAGTGGGCAAAGAGAGAGAGTGATGATTGTTTACTAGAGAAAGCAAAACAATGCGATGACTAATTGACTACATCAAAGTCTTCTTATAGGTGAACAACATAGAAGAGATTATAGGTGAACAATATAGAATAACAAAGTCATGGGCATATAATGGAGCAAGAAACATACACACCTAAAGTGAAGTGATTGAAAGATGAAGTGATTTGTGAACTAGGAACGTCATCAATCACCAAACACTTCAATACCGTGGATTTTTTGTTTAAGTGTGGGTAACCATAGGTGAAGTAACTTTAGCCCTAAATTTCTCAAAAATAGTATTGATTTCATGTAAGTATGAAAACACACATAAAGGCACACTCTATGTGTTACTCATTTAAGTCCATTTGTATAGATTGTTGCTCTTTGTAAAATCAAGGTGAGAAGCCTTCGAGCATGATCATTGTGTTGCTTTAAGGTTTCGATAACTAATAAGATTGGCTTAAGGCACCGTGATCTATTAAATTAAATAGCTCAAACAACTATCCACTATTCAAGATGATAGCAATAACCATGTTGGTTTATCTCTTGTATTGTCATTACCTTTGGACCCAATTTTATCTGGCATCTAGTCCTAGTCGAATCTCTTCGCAAAAAAAGTGATTGGCTACATAGGATTACAATATCAAAATTGGTATTCTTTATACATCCAACAAATATTAACAAGGTCATTTGTGAATATCTCTTAATTTTGTCCTCGTTTCCTTTTTAAATTTTGATTTATGGTAAAAGTATCAATGGCCATAAAATATACAAGTAAATAAAGTTTTCACGACAAAAGGTGTCAAATCTATGAATAGTGTGTGAAACTCTAGGAGACCATGTTTGGTTCTAAGTGGGCTTTAATTACAAAAGTCAAAATTGTGCAAAGATTATGCATAAGCTCTTGATGGAAGTAGTCTATCAAATTATTCTATGATGAAGCTAAGCAAGTCTATCTAAACAATGGACTTGTTTTGTAATTCTCAAGAGTCGAGAGTAGTGAAGTTTCCTAAGTTTCAAGCTAGCGTAGAGTATAGAAGCTTTCTTCTTGACGAATCAATCATACCCGGCCCTATGTTATATTTTTATTCCTTACCATTAATTGATTAATTTTGGGTACTAGGGTTTTAGTATGTGACAAAGGGGATCGAGTTGAATAGAGAAATACATATTGTTATGTCATTTGATGTTTAGGTCTTTTTGCTTTCTTATTTTACCATTGTAGGGATGTTATTGGATATCTTTTGACTAGTGCAATAAATTGGATATATATAATTGAGGGATTTCTAACATGCAAATTGACTAAATTGGAAGCATTTGGTCTAAGTTATGAAAATCCTGGGTGAAGAAAAAATCAGGTATAATATAAATTAATAGAGGGGATAAAACATAAGAGCTAAATTGTGATTTTAGGTGTTCATAACCAACCAAAATGATATCCATATATAAGTTCATAAAGTCATCTAAGATTCCTATACATGATTTTAAGTATTCCTCTAATTTTATGTGAATTGAGCCACTGAGCTAGTGAGCTGTGGCATTGAATTGGCTATAATTAAAATTCATCTATAGCACCTGTTTGCATGCTCTTCTAGAGTTATCGCATGCAAGTGCAACCACAGAAATATCGCCGCCCCAGTATACCAATACCACCTTGGGTTCTGACAAACCCTTTACGCGAATAGTATGACGATAAACACTAAGAAATAGTGCAAGCACGAATGCATACGACAAAAAAAAAAAAAAAAAAAAAAGTTCTGCAGAATGATATGACACTCAGTCACTCAGCTCGATCAGTCAACATTATTGAGGCAGCGATGTAGATAAACACAAAATTCTACCTCGAAACCCGTAATAATAAACACAATAGGGGATAAAATTAAAGCAAGCAGAACGTGGAGAGGTGTGTACGGGAAAAGAAACCGACATACGGCAAAGCAAGGCAAGATCTGCGTAATGCAATAATAATAGCGATTTTGAATATAAAATCGATCTTAAGCAGGAGTATGAGAAACGGACCTGTTAGTGCTGGAGAAGTCGTAGAGCTTGCCGCTGCTGGAGAAGACGACGACGGCGACGTCAACGTCGCACAGCACGGAGAGCTCCTTCGCCTTCTTTATCAATCCGTTCCGGCGCTTCGAGAAGGTCACTTGCCGGCTACTCTTGTCTTCGATTCGCTTTATCGCTACCTTTCTCCGCCCCATTGGATCGAAAAAAGCCCTAGTGTTCCGATGAGTCCGAGCAGCTTAAGTGCATCGTTATCGCCATTAAACGGGATTCATAAAGTCACAAAACCACTGACTCTTCGCACTCCACCTCCCCCTATCCCCAGGGGTAATTTGCCGTCCAATCAGAAAGAGAAGGTAAAAATCTCTTAAAGCAAAGGCGGTAGGCGATAACTACTTCGCGTTTCTGTTGCCAAAACGCGGGCTGACACGTGGAATAAAACGGAACGGACAACGTGTTTGAAAATGTGTGTACGTAACGGAACACAGCTGGAATTGGCATATTTAGACTTTTCTTATTCTGGGCAGCTGGGCTTGAAGAGGAAAAATTCCTAAATGATTATTACGTCACCATCTCATTTATGCTTTCTACTTTTTCTTAAAAACTTTTTTACTGTATTGATTATCATTCATTTTCCTTTTTTACCCCGTCTATCTGTTCTTTCTTTTTTTTTTCATGAAGTAACTAGTATTTTTACCCGCGCGTTACACAGAATATATTTGTTATAATATTTTAAAAATATTTAGATCAATACACAATTATAAAAATTATAACAACGGCCAAGATATATATATATATTATACTAAAAGTATAAAAGTGTAATTTTTTATTTGAGTACTACTGACTCTATTACAGGGGGCTCGAACCCACTCTTATCTATGTGAGAGTGTAAACCGGGTGCCACTAGACCACAAGGTCTTTGGCATAATCAAAAGATTAATTGCACAGATATTACTATATTAGTATAATTGACTAATAATTATTATGTTAATTAAGCTAATTAAATAAGCTAATTATTACATGAATATTAGTATAATTACAATTAAACATGGGTCGGTTAGAATTTTTTTATAATAATTACAATTAATTCATTCTGATATGGAGGAAGAGGAAAAAATATACGTGATATGATGAAAATGAATATACTTAAGGTATAAAAGTTTAATTGCACGGATATTAGTATAATTAAATAATAATTATTAGGGTAATTAAACTAAACATGAGTCGTTGAATTTATTTTTATAATAACTACAATTAAACTATTTCTCTTTTTTTCCATATTTATTTTAATAATAATATAATTACATAAATCATATTACATATCGATTTTCTTAAGATAATTGCAGATAAACAAGTCATATATTTTTTAATTAATTGAGTGATATTTTTGCACTAATCTTATAATCAAATAAATGCACATTTTCAAATATTAAAATTGTTTATAATTTCATATTTAATTCTATTATCTAAATATATAATTAAAAAATTATACATGCATTGCAAGGTAATTGGGCAATTATTTGCTCGAGTTCAAGCAAGGATAACATCAGAAAACATAATTGATCTAACTCATTTCATCAATTGTACTATATAATATTCGTTGTTATAATTTATATAATTGTATATCGATCCAAATATTCTTAAAATATTATAATAAATCGATTTCGTCTAACGCGCGGGTGAAAATACTAGTATTTTCTAAACTAACACATTTTTCAAAGTTTTAATCACTATTGCTTCAATTTAACCATCACCATTTTATCACTCTCTAAAATTGGGTCATAAAAATTTAATTTTAAAAGACAATTAATGAAAAATTAATTGTCTTATAGGGTGTAATAGTTATACCACGATTCAGACATATTATTATTTTTTCTTAAATGTTTTTAAACTCAAATTTTTTTTACAAATAAAAAAATATATATATTTATACTATTAATAAAAACAAAATCCTCCATTTTAACTTCCCAACAAAACACCCCTATACTATTAAGGTTTGCGTATTATTGTAAAATATGATTAACCCTCCGAAGTGATCCTGGCGGTTTCTTCGGCCCCCTGTTGGCGCACGGGGGTAGCATGAATGCAAGGAACGAACTCGGCCATTTGAGCCAGCAGACCCCATTTCTCGGGTGTGAATTCAAGGTCCCTCTTTAGGAGGATTGGATATATGTCATTCTGCATATCTAGAGACCCCCATGTGATAGTACTCTTCACCAAGGTCGGCCAGATAAAGATTGCCTTCCTCATAAGCCAGCCACTCCTTTACAAGCACCCCCAGTCGGTTGCGAGCCTTAGCAAGTGAGTCCTCTATGAAAGCCGGAGATATTTTATAAGCTACCACTGCTAGTTCTACCACCTCTGCATTCTTCATCTTTTCAGCCTCCAAGGCTGACTCCAGTTGGCCGACTCAAAGAGCCAGGTCATCCAACTCCTTCAAGCTTTTTTTATGATTAGCTTGAAGAGTCGGAATGGCGTCAGCGTGGGCTATGAGAGGCTTCATCTTCTTTCGCAGCTCTAATCGAGCGACGAGTGCTTGCAAAAGGAAGAAAAAATTTAGCTAAGTAAAAGATGGCAACGACTTTGAGAAAGGGTTAGATAATAAGAGTTTACCTGGTAGATGTAGTGGAAGACGCCTTCGAAAAGCTTCTTAGTCGAGGTTGCCTCATAAGAGCCGACATCCTTTGGAAAGATCACCTTGTCTAGCCAGTCGTGGACAGAAAATTTGCCCTTGACAATGCTTTCATTCGCCCCGGCTTCAAAGCCAAGAGCAACCTTCTTCCCCGGAGGGGCATCAGTAGAGGAGTCGGTCAAGCATTTGGACCCGGAAGCAGTTGAGGTGGTGCGACGAGACGAGCGGCCTCATGAAAGCTGAGGAGTGTCAGTTGGAAAGCTGCTAATATCAATAGGAGTGGTCGCAGAAGATGGAGTAGGATTGGCGGAGGCGCTGGCCCGACTCCTGCATTGTTTCTTCATGATGGCACGACGGTTAGACATATTGAGAGAAGAGACAGAGATGATAGCGACCAGCTCGTCAGTAGTGTCTTCTTCGTCGTCGCCCTCGTTGTCTTCGACCTCGTTCTCGGTCGAGGGCTCTGCGTCGTTATCTGCAAAGGGAGGAATTAGATTATAAGGGAAGTAAGTGGTAAAAGGAAGATAAAGAAGGTGCATCACCTGAGTTAGCCGCCCCTCAGGTAAAAGATCAGCGTCTTCAAGGGCCGTCAGTCGAGACCAATCCTTAACTTCAAAGGAGCCAACATCTAGAAGGATGGAGGCGGTATCGGTCGTATCCTTGTCACAAGAGAGCTTTCAAATGTATTTGAAGAAAGAAGGCTCCAGGTAAGAGGGAACTCGAAAGGAGTAGTAGAAGGAGCAAGGCGGACAAAGAGGAAGATCAGCTTCCATTTTTTTTATAGACTCGGCAAACCCATCAAAACTTTTGAGGCCCCCACTTTGAGAAACTTGGATGTAACCAGGCCATGGTACCGACCAAGTTAACTGTAACACCCCCATTTTTCAATACTAATTTAGACCAAATTTTGCTTAGTTTTTTTTTTCTTTCTTAATAATTCACTAAGATCATTGCGGAAGCTTTACAAACTTAATTGAATAGGGATGCTACCGCCACACCTAATCCTTACTTGATTAGATGCAAGGCTAACCTTAAACAATACCAAAATAAAATTTCTTAATTCACAAGTCTTTCTAAAAGTAAAAATAATAACAATCCGCTATTACATCAATTTCTTCTTAAGCCTTGATAGTCCTCAGAATCTCGGTCTACCGCACTCTCACAGCAAACCATGTCAAACATCACCTGCTACTCAAATAGGGATTTCAAAACACAACAAGAAAGTAAGGGGTTAGCAACACTTGCTAAGTAAGGGACTGCTTGCCCCGAAAAATAATTTTTTTAGAAAAATAAATTTACTTCACTTTACCCCTTCTTTCAAAACTCAGTTGCACTGCACTTTTGATTCAGAAAAACATGTTATAGATATTCATATCAAAAAGCATATGGAACTTCGCACAATATTATCACTTATAAAATTTCCTTAAAAACTTTATTTTGTGCCATACTTGCACACCACAAAATACATATGGAA
Source organism: Ipomoea triloba (assembly GCF_003576645.1). Lineage (NCBI taxonomy): Eukaryota > Viridiplantae > Streptophyta > Magnoliopsida > Solanales > Convolvulaceae > Ipomoea > Ipomoea triloba. The sequence goes on along the minus strand of NC_044920.1, from coordinate 407,872 downwards.
GCACATCATACATAAATGGGATAGGGTCCTTTATATTTAGGCCCTAGTGAACAGCTCCACGCTGAACACTCCACAAAATTCCCATGCCAATGGAAACAGGACTCTAACCTTAAGTGTGCACACCCCCAAGTGAGGATTCCAAGCCTCACCGGAAAGTTACTAGCCCTAGTATTCGGGGATTTTTCCTACCGAATACTCCTCAAAACAGGGTACGTAGACCCTAGTGGTAGGCATAACCTAACCACTCCTCAAATCAACAGGACAATAAATGCCCTAGTATCCGGGGATTGTTCCTACCGAATACTCCTCAAACAGGGTATGAACCCTAGTGGTAGGATTATCCTAACCACTCCTCAACAGGGCATAGCCCTAGTATCCAGCATACAACTGAATACTCCATAATATCAAATAACTCAATTTATCATACTCAAAGATTCACAAATTCAACATGGCTTCCATAGTTTGAAAATATTTTACTTGGCATAAAATTTGCTCATAGGCATCATAACAATTTTTGTAAAATAAATCATACTTGAACTTTAAATCAATCCCACAAAAAGGGTATACCAATATACAATTTCTTATTCTGAAATTTTCCTTTGAAAATTCATTTGTCAACTAAATAGAATAAATTCCACATTATAGCCAATTATACAAATTGACACTAATATACTTTTACGCAACAATGAATCCAATATATACACAACGTAAATAGAGAATACACATTTCACAAATACTAAATAATTAAATCCTTAACTATATATATACTCATACTATAAGTACACCAAAATGTTTATATTCCAATTATTATTATATTTATTATTATCTACACATTCGTATAACCACAATTTCATACTAACAATTTAAATCAACAATTTCTTTCATTACTATGTATCTATAACAAAATTTTTATAGATCACGAATATATAATTAGAAATTTTAATATTAATACCTATACATACAACTAATAATCTATAAATGTATATACGGCCACCATACATATACAAATAAATAGATACATAAATACATAGAAAATGCTACATGTAAAATATACGGTGCATACAAGTATTTATATAATTACATTTTTGCAATAAATACCATATATATATATATATATATATATACATAAATACGGTACAATAGCCATATACATATACTTTTAAAATATGCATACATATATATATACTTACTACACTTACGGTATAGTACATACATATAAATACATTTATTTATACGGCCCTATAATAGAATTAATTAGGTACATACGTATATCGCACATAAACATATAATATACATAGATGATGATTTAACATATAAATACATTTCTCTACACAATTAAAACTAAAGTACTTAACCATTTTATACCTAACCCATACGAAAATCAAGATATACATATATATTCGTAAATACCAAGATTATACATATTATACTTAACGAATAATTCTTTTTTTATTATAAACATACTTACCGCATACTATAATATATAAAAGATAATATTTATTTATTTCTTTATATATACACATACGTGCGTACATTATAAAAGAAAATAATAATAAATTTCTTTTTAATGATATAGGCTCATACGTACATATTCCATTATATATAATATATATTTATACTTTAGAAGAGATATATATCATACGTACATGTTTTTTTTTGTTTATATATATATTTTATAAAATAAATATTTTATAAGATAACCTCATACATCTCCATAACCAATTCCTTAGAACAATTTTTATAAAACATGCTATACATGTCTTGATATCAAAATAGAGATTTTCACAAATTCAACCATCAAAACATACTTTATCCTTTTACTAGGATATATACAAAAATCATTTTAATTTAAGGGCAAGCAAGAGAGAAAACAATCTACTTACTTGGCAGGCTTAGTTCTTCCAATATTTCTCTTAAACCTTCAAAGGTTCAATGCCCTCTCCACTATCACCCATCATCCAATCAATAAACATAAGAACACAAATAAGCTCATAAGATCATGAAATCTCTTTCTACCCAATAAAATATAAATAAAATAGGATAAAACTTACTAGGCTGGGAGAATAATAATCCACTCTTGAAAGAACATGAGAAGAAGGAAGGAATTTTATTTTTTTTAATGGGGGAGAACGGCAATGTAAAGAAGAAGAAGAAGTAGAAGAAGACAACATTTTTTTCTTTCTTTCTTGAAGAAATAATCGGCCAAGGGAGGGAGAAAGATTACTAAAATAATCACTCCACTTGAATGAAAATAAATGGGTAGAAATCATATGATTTGGAACTCCCAATTAGTGATAGTAACTCCCAATTAGTAATAGTAACTCCCAATTAGTATTTGATAAATTTTTATTGAAAGGATCATCATTGATTCTTCTAGATAGTACCAAATATCCATAGGATATATATTACATACATATCTAACATATATATATACATAGCTGTTAGTATACATTATACATATATATATTATAGTCAAATCATAACTATATGATCCAAAATAAACATATCATTATATTTAATGTATAGAGAAAGTTGAGTACATATATACTTATGTGTACGTACATACCATCTAGACTAATATATATACATATACTAACAAATATATATATACTATATCATACGTACATACACATATAACATATATAATAAAATATGATTTGTACATATATCTCTTACTTCAAAATATAATTACAATATAAAATAATATTATTATAAAAGTGTACTAGTTAGTATAAGGATTTATTGGTCCAAATGAACATGGCTCATGACTCAATGAATATGACCATAGGAGTGGGCTTCAATGAATATGGTTTAAGGACTAAATGAACATTGAGGAGGAAATAGGAATAACTTTGGAAATTCAAATAAGTAGAATTGGGAGCAGAAATTTTTCGGGTGTCACATTAACCATGTAGAGTTGGAGGAAGAGGTCAATGGTGGGGTTAAAACCGAGGTTAAGCTAGGGTATTTATAGGAAAGGAAACTGGGGCAGATGATGACACATGGCGAAGGATCAGATGGTGGACCGAGTGCAAAGTGACGGTTGAGGTGATGTGAAATGTACACAAGAAGTTAAGTGGGCTTCGAAATCCAAACCGGCGGGAAGGATAAGGGTTTGTAACGGTTAGGGTTTTAGAGTTGAAAGGTCGCAGAAGGAGCCGAATCGGTTTTGGTTGGCTAGATTCCTGAAAAATGAGTCGGCACTCGGTCAACAAGAGTGTGTAAAAGGTGTGAAGTCATAAGGCGGTAGCCAGATTGGTTAGCCGAAGTCCTGAAAAAAGAGTTGGCACTCGGTCAACTGTGTATCCTTGTAAAAGGAGTGTGTAAAAGTAGGGATGACAATTCAACCCGCCCCCGATGGGGAAAACCGGTCCCCACCCCGACGAGAGCGGGTTCGGGGAATTCTTTCGGGGAACGGGGGCGGGGATGGGGAGAAAATCCTAATCACCGTCGGGGACAAGGACGGGGACGGGGAGGATATCCCCCGCCCCGATTTCCGGTCCCCGCCCCGTATATATATATATATAAATTATTGGCCTCTGGTTCTTTGTTTATAAATAGCTAGTTTATAGTTTAATAGTTTATTTATACTTTATTGCAGTGAAAGTAGAAAAAACTAGATGTTCCTTGTAGAAAGCAGTGAAAGCTAATTTGAAAACTAGAAAGTAGAAACAACTTAATAAGCCTAATATTTCTAGTTTATAGGCTTATAGTTAGTGAATAAGCACTGAAATTATGAACAAGCAGTGATTCAGTGAATAAACTGTGGAAAATTAGAAATATGTTAAACTGTTTATAACTTTAGATAAAATTATTTGAGGTGGGTTATTTTATGTTCCTTGTATTTAATGTCTATATGTTATCATTTAATAAATATTTTAACATTTACAGTAAAAAAATCCCCGCAGGGATTCCCATCCCCGAAAAATCCCCGTCGGGGAACAGGGCGGGAACGGGGAACGGGGAGAGATTTTGGGGACGGGGATGGGGACCCCATTCCCCGCCCCCGCCCCACCCCGTTTCCATCCCTATGTAAAAGGTGTGTAGTCATAAGGCAGTAGTCGATTTGGTTAGCTGGAGCCCTAAAAAAAGAAACGGCACTTGATCAACCGTGACTCCTTGTAAAAGGAGTGTGTAAAAGGTGTGAAGTCATAAGGCAGTAGTCGATTTGGTTGGCCAGAGCCCTAATAAAGGAATCGGCACTTGGTCAACCATGACTCCTTGTAAAAGGAGCGTGTAAAAGGTGTGAAGTCATAAGGCGGTAGTCGATTTGGTTGGCCGGAGTCTTGGAAAAGGAGTCGACACTCGGTCAACCATGCCTTCTTGTAAAAGAAGTGTACAAAAGGTGTGAAGTCATAAGGCAGTAGTAGGTTTGGTCGGCCGGAGTCTTGAAAAAGGAGTCGACACTCGTTCAACCGTGCCTCCTTGTAAAAGGAGTGTGTAAAAGGTGTGAAGTCATAAGGCGTTAGTCGCTTTGTTGGCTAGAGTCTTGAAAAAGGAGTCGGCGCTCGGTCAACCGTGTCTTTTAGTAAAAGGAGTGTGTAAAAGGAATCGGCATTCGGCTGACCAAATGAGTATACAAAGGCGTGAAGTTGCAAGGTTCGTGAGTGTAATTGAGTAAGATCTGGCCGAGCAAAAGAAATGAACATAAAAGAAACATTTTATTTATAACCGACATGATGCATAACTTAGCTTAAGGTTACATGCGGTCTTTTATTTTCTACTTAGAGGGACGAGGAACACGTCCACTAGAATTAGCATTGGCCCAAGATGGGGTGGTGGAAGGCTAATTAGGTGAGGGAGGGGGGGGGCGTATTTCATCCCAAAGCGGAGCCACGACAGGAGAAGTACCCGTAGGGGAGCCATGGTCAATCATCTCCTTCATTTCAGCCAGGATTTGCACGTAAGTTGGGTCATAGTCGAGGTTCGGTGGAGAATCCGCTTTCTGCTCTGCGTCATAAAGAACAATAGCCCCTTCTTCCTCGTCATAAAGAACCGTCAAAGGGTCCTCGGAAGTGTTACCGACTTCGTGGACACAGTGGGCGGCCTTCCTATTCCTTAGTTTTGTGAGTCTAGCCTATTCCACTAGGCGTTTTGAGCAGCGTTTTTGCACTTCCTTCCCAGTTTTCTTCGAATCCATGAGTTCCTTCAGAAAGAAAGATTAAAAAAAAAAAGGGAGAGAATAAGAACGGGTAGCGGGGTAGAAGGAGAAGTTCCTATTTATAGAGCAAGATTTACACCTTGGAGCACGTGCCCTAGAATCACGCGTGATGTGCACGAATGACGTTGACTAAGTCATAAAGGGTGGCGTATCCTTTTCATGAGATTTGAGGGTACGGAATCTAGAAGGGGATCTTATCCATATTTGAGGGTACAAAATATGGCAGGAGATCTTATCCGTAGACTGTAGAATCGAGTTGACTAGCTGGAGTCCTGTAAAAGGAGTCGGCACTTGGTCAACCGTGCCTCCTTGTAAAAACAGTGGGTAAAATATAAGAAATCATAAGGTGGAAAATGATTTAAGTTGGCCGAAGTCCTGTAAAAGGAGTCAGCACTCGGTCACTCGTGCCTCCTTGTAAAAGGAGAAGGTGAAAGATAAGAAGTCATGAGGTGGAATATGGTTTAAGTTGGCCGTAGTCCTGTAAAAGGAGTCGACACTCGGTCAACCGTGCCTCCTTGCAAAAGGAGTAGGTAAAAGATAAGAAGTCATAAGAGCATTCATAGTATAAGCTTTTTCTTGGGTTTTGTCAGCCCAAAAAAAAAGATGATTTTTTATTGATGTGGGAAATGATTTTTGGATAGTTTCTTCCTCCTTCAAAACACAAAACCTTGTCAAGAAAAAAAAAAGAAAAAAAAAAGAGAAGAAACATACAACAACTTGCGCTTGAGCGCACTGCCGCTCTAGCGGGCGTGTGTTTCCCACGCGCCCGCTGGGGGGCGCTAGCGGCCACTCTGAAAAAGAAACTGTTTTTAATTTTTTTTCTTCTGTTTGTCAGATTTTTTTTCCTTTTAATTTTTTGCCTTTTTTGTTCTCCTTGTTCTCTCTCCTAGTGGCACATAAAAAAACTACAAAAAGTCTTAAATTGATGTAGATGCTCTAATGTGAAAGATTGTTTAAGTTGGTCGGAGTCCTATAAAAGGAGTCGGCACTCGGTCAACCGTGCCTTCTTGTAAAAGGAATAAGTAAAAGATAAGGAGTCATAAGGTGGAAGATGGTTTAAGTTGGTCGGCGTCCTATAAAAGAAGTCGACACTCGGTCAACCATGCCTCATTGTAAAAGGAGTGGGTAAAAGATAAGAAGTCATAAGGTGGAAGATGGTTTAAGTTGGTCGGAGTCCTATAAAAGGAGTCGGCACTCGGTCAACTGTGCCTCCATGTAAAAAGAGTACGTAAAAGATCAGTAGTCATAAGGAAGTAGTCGGCGTAAGACGTCAAGCGATTGAGGCCAATCAACTGGGGAAGTGAAGAAGTCGGACCTATTGACCGATTGAAAAAAGGCGGGAATGCTAAAATCGAATGAGTGAGTGAGTCGGCCCGACTCGAAGGAATGGGGAAACAGTCGATGGTGGGACCCTGTAGTAGGGAGACGAACGAGCAGAGGAATTGGAAGGACATCGAGAAGAAGAAATGATACAATTTACCCAAGCCTCAGATGGTTAATGCTGATCTTGCTAGAATCATTAACTTGAGAAAATAATCCTACCGAGAGACATCATGAGTCGGCCTGGACAGTATAAGCGGAGCGGTTCCATGAAGAAGACTAATTAACCCGTTGAGGCTAGCCATAAACATGCAATTAATGAAGGGATGAAGACCGTTACTAGGTGTGATGTAATTAGGAGTTAATATGAGCATTCATTATTCATCATTAGTCCATTAAATGTAATTATGAGGAGCCTGAGACCAACGGTCACTCAGACTATTATAAAAGATCCTCCGGGGCACGGTAGAAAGGGAGATTTTTCGATAAACACAAGTGGATTTGTGAGGCTAATTATGTGTGTTTACTGATAATTGTTGTACTTTTTCAGTAGTATTGGCTCACCCGCTGACTACTCTTTGGTGAGAAAACAACACTGTAACTTTTGAAGTAGTGGTAAATCCTAACAAAAATGTAATAGGTTGAATGAGTTTCAAGATTAGAATTTTTTTACAAAAAATGTAGCTGGTTGAATAAGTTTCAAGATTAGAATTTTTTTAATGGATCTATGAAAAAATGTAATGGGCTTGTGATTTATAGATTTGGGGCTGATGGGTATGCTCAAGATTTTAAACGGGTGTCTGAATCTGGGATTGGTTTGGAGTGTAAGCTTCATAGGATCTAAAATTATAGAAGTTTATAAATGATTTAGCCGCCGCCGCCGATTAACAGAGACGCTATGCCATCTGCAAAAGCTGCCGGCAAGGATGCCGATTTTAAGGCACTTTGAAGAGAAAGAATATGTAGTTAATTTACCTAGTACTTCCTCGGTTATTAAGATCATAAGGACTTTCCCGGTCTCCCATAAATCAAAGTAAAATACATATAAATTACAAGTAAAAATCTGCAAATATCTCATCACATGCATGCATCCAAAATGTCAAATCTTGAAACAGAGAGAAACAAAGATATGTTTACTCTGATCTACATACAAGCTGGCTGCAGAGCTAAAGGAGTTGAGTCTGCAGAGGAACAAATTAAAGACACTGCAATTTGGACACTCGAATTTAATGATCTTATGACAGTCTTATACAGAGGTACAGAACGATGAAAACATGTCTTTTTTATGATCAAGCATACAAAAGGGTGACATTTTCATAACCTTTTGCTCAGCATACATGAAAGCTTTACTGCAATGGCTTTCATGGCAACCACCCAGGCATGTAGTTATTCACACTCGGACCTGCTACTGTTATTGGATCAGTTGGGTACCTGAATATCACCACAACAACTCATTACCCACCAAAAACAAAAACATTTTTCCTAGTCATCCTAGGTTTAATGGCTGTTTATATCGTGGACCAGGGTCCATAGTACACTGTGTACCTGGTTCAATATACTGAATTTGATTTCATAATACACCTAATTCATGTTCATATACACATACACATAAACACGGTATAATGAAAATGAATTAAACCTTTAACATAATACACATAATTTATGTTCATAATGCACAAAATTCTTGTTCATTATATTGTGTTTGTGTGTGTATTATGAACATGAATTCTGTACATTTTGAAGTCAAATTCTGTGTATTGGATCAGGTTTACAGTGAACTGTGGGTCCTGGTCCACAATATAACGATTGAGGTTTAATATATGTGAGGTGACTTACCCAATCTGTAATGTGGGCTCACATTCCAGAGGATGAAAGAAGACATCACCCTGAGAATGATGAGCTGTCTGGCGGCCATATCCCATGTCTTGTGGGTTTGGATTCCAGTGCAGATTTAGTTGGTTTCCTTCCATCAACTGCAAAACATGGAGAACCATGTTTAATGTTTTGTTTTGTTTAGAATGTTCTTCAAGGAAATTGCTGTCTTAGCTTTTCATTGTGCCTATAATGTTTTCTGAAATGTAAAGAATAGCCATTAGAGCACATACCCTTTGTTTCAAACTCTTGTTTGCTTCATTTAGTGCATGCTCCTGTACACAAAATACATTATAAGTCTATTTATATGAACAAAATACCCATCCCATATGAATATAATCTGAATTCTCAATGTACCTTTCTCTGCAAATCTGTGAGTTGATCTAACATCATTTGAGTCTGCAATATGGAAACAGATGACTTGCTATACTCAAATGAACTTATAAATAAGCTCATGCATGCATATATATATGGTTAGGAGAAATTATGTACCCTTGTTGATCTGATCTGCTTCAGTGACATATCAAGCTGCCTCTCCAGAGATTCAAGTTCCTTGCTGTTCAAAGGACCGAGATCTTCGCCTAGAAGATTCCTAGTATTACAACACAAAAGACACAGGTGTTAATATGTTAGCATCAAACGCTTAAGTAATAGACTGTCATCACATCCCGTCACCAGCCTGTTATTGTCTGGACTTAAGCGCATGATCTGACTCTGATACCACTTGTTAGGATCAAGGGCTTATCATTTACGCTAAAAGTTATGGTTTAGTGGTAAGCACTTGATCCTAACATAGTAAGAGCAAGGCAGCACCGCATGCAATAGCCTCTAATACTTGGCTACCCGGTGCACACCCTCAGATAGTGACAGTGGGTTTCCTTCGCCACTCAAAAAAAAATGTGAAGAGTATCTCGTATTAGCATTGATACCTTTGTGTTCTCTGCAACGCTTCATATCGTGCTTTCAGCTTCAGATACTCCTGCTGACTACTTATCTCCTACAACCATAAGCAGAGATATGAAGTCTGTTAAAGTGTGTTCATGTTGAATAGAATCAAGATCAGATGACAAACCTTCAGACAAGATATATAAATATGAAACTTTTGGCCACTGCCCACATTAACTTTTAATTTATCGCTTACAATTTTCCACATAACAAGGAACATATTAAAAGAGTAAAGATGTGTTTGGTTCACATATGGGAATCAGAATTACATGCAATGGGAATCAAATACTTGATAATGAGAATAGATTTTGGTGAAAGTATTTTACATTGAGTTTTACTACATGTACTTCTAAATCTTACTCCCTAAATTTTACTACTTGATGTGGTTGGCACTGATAAGTTACTTTTCATGTGGATCTCAATACAAATATCTACATACAAATTTTGCGTGGAAGTAAAAGTTGGAAGTAGAAAATGAGAGTACACCTAGTATTTTCCTTTTGCATGTTTGGTAGTATGGTGAAATTAAAATGGTTAGTAATATTGTTTGGTTATGTAATACAAAAGCAAAAAATCGAGTCAATTGATCTTAATATAATGACATCAAAAGCACCAATATGAACAAAAAAAATCAAAAAAAAAATCTAAAATCACTAATCCAAATTTAAAAATCAAATTACTAATGAAATGGAATGATACTCATTTTAATTAGGGAATGAAGTTTTTAATTAAAGAGGTAATCAAATCCCATAGTGTTTTAAAAAGTTGTCAATCAAGCACTAACTATGATTTTGATTCTCATTCCTTGTGTGTAATCCCATAAACCAAAAACACCAACCCTATTAGGAGTACTAGGAATCAGACGTACTTCACATCCAACAAGCTAAGCACTCCATGCATGCATGCAGCTCAAGTGGTAATAAACGTTTCATGTCATACACATAAGCTCCATTATGTTCATCCTATATTAGAATTAATTTAATTTATATAAATGTTCAACAATTAACAATGATACTGCAACTCGAACGACATACTCTCAGTGGAAATTTACCCCCGGCCTGAACACATACTAAGAGAAGAAACTCGATCAAATCTTGCTAACAAGACAAAGCATTCATCAAATGATGAAATTAAGATTAAAATTGTTTCTGTATATAATATTTGTATTGCGTATCATTAGTCAAAACTAACTTGAATTAGAGTGTTTTATTTTGTTAATTTCCTAGTCTTAGAAGGTGTTGAAAATTGTCAAATAGCATGTTTTACTATTCCCACAAATCCCACAATGTTGACAGGTATTTTGAGTTTTGAGCATAACTCTTTCTACATAGATTCGATTCAGTTGATTAAGGAGGCATTGGAAGTGTAACTCATGTAGCTACATCTTTTTGTAAGAAACCACTTGAACTTGAATGGTAAGATGCTCGAAAATAGTGTTGAAGTTAGAACAGAGAATCTGCTCAAGTTTGCTTTTATGTCTTTTTTTTTTTTTTTTTTTTTTTTTTTTTTTTTTTTTGGG
>NC_044920.1:394333-396591 GCF_003576645.1 Ipomoea triloba | reverse complement strand
TTTTTTTTTTTTTTTTTTTTTTTTTATTATTATTATTGGGAGGTTTTTAGTAGTCAAGCATACAAGGAAATAGATAATTGGGGTTTCATACATCCTCATAGGTATTTTGAGAAGCATAAGGGACACAAAACTATCATCTTGATAAGGTATATATTAAGCTCAATTAAAGACTTTTCTAGGCACGGCAACAAAGAGTACAATCTAACATTGAGAAAATTAGTTATTAGTCTTTGTGAGAGGGAGTTGCATAAGAAGACAAGAGGGATCTTGTAACATAAGGTAGTCGTATTCTCAATTTTCAAGGCTTTACTGAAAGAATAGTGATAAGCTAAGAGTTCAAATTTTGTATTTGCTTGTTGTATAAGTTTTTGTGTGTTAGGTAATTAAAAAGCATTGTTGATTAAAATTCTTTATGGGCTAGTGTCCCATGGATTCAACTGCGTTAGCATATATACTATTGTCTCTACCTATTTATGTGCTTTTTTATATATATATTTATCAATATGTGAACTTTACGTTGGACCGTAAGAAACAAATTGTGCATATGTACTAAGATTTATTAATCCATCATTATCAAACTACGAGTTTGTTTAAAAAATGACAACATCAATCACAGTATACAACTTAAAATCTAGGATTATGTATCAACTATGACTGGACACAAAGACATAGAAAGCTTATTTGGTTGTTTAAAATCCTCTTTTGCACACAAACATTAGTTGTTTATTTAACTACAAATGTTTTGAACAATTAATCTACTTTGTTAATCATATTAGTATAGTTTCCCATGATAATTACTTTTAATTAGTTAGTTGGATACACAGTATAGTACAATATATAAATGTTTACATGTTGCTTAAATTAATATTATTAAATCCTTATTAATTACACAATTATATATACATACCATGCCCATGTTGCTTAAATTAATATTATTAAACCCTTATTAATTACACAATTATATATACATACCGTGCCCACTAAATTTTTATAATAAACTTGCACATTTTTTCCTCAAATGCTTTCAATAATTTTAAGTGTTAATTTTTCAAGTGAAAATTAATAAACATATAAACAATAATCTTATAAGTAAAACACTTCTCTTATTACCCATTAAAATAAATTATTAAAGGGAATTGTAGAAATAGTTGGAAATGCATACCAAAGCCTCCCTGGTGGATATATTTGTCTCTGGTGCTCCATAGTTGCACTTCTGGTACCTCTCTAATGTCTTGAGCATGCTGGAGATATATGAGAAAATTAATATATTTGTATGTTTCAAAAAAAAACAAAAACAAAAAACAAGAAAAAAAAAACAACAACTGATCCAACGTTAATTCTTTCTAAATCTAATACATACATACATACATGTATCTAAAATCATATTGAAAACAGTGATTCCCTGGAGGAACCTGAAGACTCATCCAATAACTGGATATTATGCTGCCTGTGATTTGAAAAACTAAAATGATGAAACCATCAGATTAGACTACATCAATCAGTTGGATCTATAATCCATTAAATTGATCTGGGGAAAAAAAACAAGAAAGAGAGAGATTCTATTTTCTTGAAAGTACCATGGATATATATACTAATTATTTGTACCCAAAAAAAAAAAAAAAAAAAAAAAAAAAAAAAACCTAGAATGAGATACAGATTACTGCATACTTCAAACCAGCCTCCAAATCCCTAATTCTATACAAATTCATAACTGAGTGCATAAAATGCATTTATTTACAGCAGTCTGGGAAAAAATTTGTCATCTCAAATGGAGTTAAGAAAGGGGATTTTTTTTTTAAAGATTTTGAGTGGTGGATTAACTAAAAAGTGAACAATATTTTTTTTATCTTGAAGACACAGTTTCATAAAAAAAAAAATTCAGAAAATTAGGGTTCAGAAAAGGAAAGAGAGTTGAAATCTAAACCCTAGCTAACAGTGGATGGGGTCCTGATCCCACCCCAAACCTAAATCAATTTACCCAACAGTGAGCCATCAAAACAACAGAATACTAAATTTATTGAAGAAATTAGTGAATAAACATTGAAAAAGATGAAGAAAAAAGAAAGCTTTACCAAAGATCAGCTTCAAGATCAAAGCTTTATCACAGAACAGTAGGAGAAATGCCTCTTTTACTTGAGAACATTGGAAAAAGTATAGATTAAAGAAAAAAAAAAAAAAAAAAAAAAAAAAAAAAAAAAAAAAAAAAAAAAAAAAAAAAAAAAAAAAAAAAAAAAACATTTTTAAAAAAAAAAAAAAAA
>NC_044920.1:382693-394199 GCF_003576645.1 Ipomoea triloba | reverse complement strand
AAAAAAAAAAAAAAAAAAAAAAAAAAAAAAAAAGAGAAGAAGAAACATGAATATATAATGCAAAGCACTTGATAAGACCATTTTTAGTGCAAAACAAAACAAATAATAGTCCAGAAGCTTCAAAAAACACCAATGAAAATAGTCCTTTTGTGAAGTATCAAAGTAGAAAGAGCAGAAAAGATGAAGACTTGGGAGAAAAAAAGGAAAACAAGAGTACATCACAAGAAGAAAGAAACTCATCATAAATATAGATTAGTTTTATTTTATTTTATTTTTTTTGCTTGTTATCTTCTTTTCATGGTTTCCTCTTGCAGATCTAACAAACCCTTCAAGCACAAAGTCCTATAAACACAAAAACAATCACAAAAATGGCAAATCTATTATATACTTCACCAAAAAAGATAATACTTTTCCCTTACAATTCCTACTTAGTTTACAATTCTTAGCCATTCGGATCTCTAACCAAGCACCCCAAAACACAGAATCTAGAGATAGAAAGAGAGGGGATATGAATTCAAAAAAAAAAAAACTTATAATATATCAAACAAGCTAAAGAAATAAAAGAAAAACACCCCATTTCAAGAAAAGGGCATCCTTTATTTCCCAAAAGATGAAATCTTTATTAATGAATTAGTAGGTTTTGTTTATGTTTGTGTATATACCTAGAGCTACTGCAGAACTCGTACAGCTTTCCCCTATTGGAGAAGATGATCAGAGCAACCTCAGCATCGCAAAGAACAGAGAGTTCATATGCTTTTTTCAGCAGCCCATTCCTTCGCTTAGCAAAGGTGACTTGCCTATTGATCTTGTTCTCTATTCTCTTCAGCTCAACCCTACCCCTTCCCATTCTCTCTTCAACAAACCTCTTTCTAAGTTTCTATTTCTCTCTCAGCTCACACCAATCCTTATATGTATCTTCTACATATACACACACATACATGCAGGAATAGATACACTTCCAATATGTATTTATAGCCTCAGATACATTTTGTTGCATAAGGGTTCTCCCTGTGATGTTCTTCTTTTTCTCTTTCTGATTTTTTCTACATGGAAATTAATTAGACAAGTGGTGAGAGGAATGATTAGGTGGAGGAAAGGTGTTTGGTAGGGTTGTGGGGCCGGTGGAGATTTTACTATAAAAGGTAAATCGGACGGTGGAGAAGTGAGGGGGATGAACGCCGGATGTGATGGTGGGCAGAACAGTGGGAAGTGTTGATGGAAGCTAAGAGGAAACCTTAAATCCATTGAGGTAAATGAGCGTATAGGGGCACGTGTCAGAACAATAGCTCCCCAAACAATATTTAAGAAAAAAAAAATTTTTACTGCCCCATAAGTAGTGTTAAGGATACTAAGTACTAAGGTAACCCAAGTAGTAAGAGAGTGGGAAGAATTAGGATTAAAGGGAGGAGAATATGCCTTTGAATGTTTTCCTAGCTAATTACAACTTATTATATAGTAAAAAATGTGTAACTTTATTTATTTTGAGAGCGGTTGCTATTACACTATTGCTATTGAGAAATTGAGTTGTCCATGCAAGCAATCTTCACTAATTGTCTTAACAATACGCCAAAAGGTATAACTAGTAGCAAATATGTAATTTTATTTCCTTATATTTATGTAGCAATCAATGTCATGTTTTTTTTTTAAAAAAAATAGCAATCAATGTCATGTTTAAATAGCATAATATTGAACTCTCCAAGCCTCCCGTCGTTATACCATGGACCATGGTCATGGCTGATACTGCAGTTGTGTTGAAAGAGAACTGCAGTTGCGCGGAACAGATGTCGTTTCATCCGTCTGATACTGTAGTTGTGTTGAACGGATGAACGGCCTCTGTTCCGCGCAACTACAGTTTTCTTTCAACACAATTGCAGTATCAGTTCAACACAACTGCAGTATCGGCTCAACAGAACTGCAGTATCAACCATGACCATGGTTCACAATGCATTGTAGACCATAGTCCACAGTATAATTTGCGCCAAGCCTCAGTCGAACATTTTTGAACGGGAAAAAATCTTCCACCTTAGCTTGCATGATCTTACGGGTGTAAGGCTATCTCTACCCTCGCAATCTTCTCTCACTTTCAAAATGTCATATCACAAAATTTATAATTATTCAGTATTCACGGTTCATCAATGCAATTTTCTTTCCTCTTTCAAAAGCAATCTCACTTTTATATCACCTTATTAAAAAATTATTTTTTTAATAAAGTAATAATTATAATTTTAATAATAAAAAAATCAAAACGTAAACTGCAATTATGTTGCAAATGTTGTAATTCTGATGAGGTGTCAAAATTGCTACACCTCATATAATTTTATTTTATAATTTTTTTTAAAAGACAACTAGGATTTGCGAGGGGTGAAATTTCAGACTTGTGGATGGCCTATGAAAGTGGCAAACAATTGTTTACCCTCACCTTCTTCTTTTTTTTGGACTAAGAGTAGTTATAATTAATTAAGATTTAGTTTGGTGAGGTAGTTTTATTCATAGTATTTGTAAGTTTAATTTACATTATATTATTAAGGATCTTTATGACTAATTAATATTTATTGTAATTATGCTTTGGTGATGCTGGTAATTTTAATATCTTTATTTGTGAATAATTTAGTTCCCATTATGTAATATTGGCATCGCGAACAGTTTCCTGGCTGAATTTTGGGGTTTTCGGGAAGGTCTTCTCATCACAAAAAATCGAGGATTCACCAAATGCATAGCTGAAACAGACTCAGAAGCCATGGTTCAGGTTCTATCTAAACATGTGGAGGTCACGGAGACTGCCTTTACTCTTATTAAAGATTGTAAGAGTCTCCTGGGCCACTTCCAAAACTTTAAGATCGTTCACATCTTTCGTGAAGGCAACCAATGTGCCGATTTCTTAGCTAATATGGGTCAAAATTCGCCTTGGGGAACTTCTGTTCTAGATCACCCCACCCCCCATCACCCTCCGATGGTTTAAACGAGCTTCTCGCTAACTCTTCTGGACCCCTGGGTCCCTTCTGTTCACCCAAAAAAAAAATTAGTTCCCATTATTTATTTTTTTGAGTACTACTCACTTTGTTACAATGTAGTATCTGTTCATAACTACTTTCTCAACCGAGGCTTGAACCCACCCACTTCCACATGGGAGTGCAACTAGACCACAAGGTCATTGGAGTTCCTATTATTTATTATGAATTCTTATGATTATTTGTTATAAGTAAGGGCATTCATTATTCATTCTATAATTGAATGCATTTAAATGTTCTAATGAAAAAAAAAAGGTCTAAGTCGACTTTTGTGTATTGTGGTTTATTGGCATCATCGTTAAGAAAAAAAAAAGTCTAATACATGAAATTTATACATTTCCTCCCCAATTATTAAGATCAAATTTAATATTTAAGTCAAGTATCTTGTGGTTTGTTGGAATCACTGTTACTTTTCATAAAGAAAGTTTTCAGTCCAAGTCCTACTCAAAATTGATTACATTTAGAGGCTGATAATTGTGTAAAATAATCTTGTTACCCTATAATCATACAATTAATGAATTAAATTACCATGAAAATTATTTCAAACATTTGATTTGTTTAAACTTTTTTATTTTTTAAATCTCCGATATACCCTTACTAAAAATAAAATACTAACTTAAACTATAAACACAAAATAATGAAACAAATAAACTCGCATACACATAGAAATTAGAAAAACATGTCCCCCCCCCCCCTCCCTCCCTCCTCCCTCTGGGTTCAAGTAGGATCCTTTAGGAAAAAGTTATGACTAATTAGTATTGCTCATCAAAGTTCATCTAGGGTGAGGTTTTAATATAATTAAAAAAAATAAAAAATAAAAACAAAATATGATGTTAATTTTATAATTATTACAAACTTTTTAATTTGTAATATCTATAAAATTGGCATGTCTCTTTTTCCCTTAATTTTCAGCAACATAACCTTCAATCGCTGATCTACCCAAAAAGATAAATCATATCAATCATCATATTCATTTTTTATCTGAGAGTATATTATCATTGAACACTGCCATATATATATATATATATATATATATATATANATATATATATATATATATATATATATATATACTTCAAAAAAAAAAATATACTTTGGCAATATAACACATATAGAAGAAAAGTTGACCCCAAACACAATGATGCATGTACTTTTCATTTTATGGCAAATTGAGACCTTCTCTCCGGGAGAGACAAATACAATATTTTTATAAGATGGATTTTCTTAACACAACACTAAAAAAGATAAATGTGTAATTTAATAAGTTTTATACTTTTTCAATTGCCTTGACAAAAAAAAAATTATATCCCCATAAACTGATTTAATTTTCTTTAATTTTAAAAAATCTAATTTCTAGTTAATTTTAATTTACATATCTACCAAACGCACTTTTAGTTTAAAATGTTACTATATCACTTTTACTATATGTACTCTAAATACAATACAATTATAATAACAATATAACTAAACAAACATAAACCAAACATCTTCATTACTCAGGTGTTTTTGGTGAGAGTTGCTATACGTAATTATTGTCACAAGTGACATAGTCCCGTGAAGATGTCCCTGCTGGTTTTTAAATATTATTATTTGAATTTTATTACACGATATTTATTATTATTATTCTTTATTATATATTAAAGTAATAATTTATAATAGGGCAAATACATAAAATTAAGTATTTACTCTTTTGTGGGTTATTTCGAGGAAATCCACATGCACTACCAAACGCACTTTTAGCTTGTGTAATAACGCGCAAATTATGCATGAGAGGTAAATTGAATTGCGGAGAATCATATTTTCTACCCACTCGACTTCCCTTTTCGAGGCTCTTATGTGGGTTATTGAATCTAAATCTACTTACTAATAAAGTAAAATCATCGAATTAAAATTAATTTATAATTAATTGCTATTAAGTCTAATTAATTTTTCTGTTTAATTTAGATGCTATTCTCTTGGTATAAGAAACCCAGACCAATAGTAATCAGACTTTTACCAACTTTAATTTTGTGCCTTAGCTACTATTTATAAATTTTGATATAGAAATAAGCATGTAATTTAACAATTGATTTAAGAGCTATTGATGTTGACAAGAAGGACCTCAAACCACTTTATCCAAATACTCTATAAATAGAAGGTCAGAAGGTGTGTTTGTGATATGCGAAGATTTATAAAACTTCATCTTCTTTCATTGCTCCACCACTAAGTCCACAATGTGTGCAACAAATTGGTTGGTGTTTGTATTTTTATTTTTTTTTGTAAAAAAATAAAAATAAGTCTAGCTAATTTAACAACTAATATTATTAAGCAATATCATTGAATCACTTTTCACGTGTATATCTCTTTTAGTAAGTGATCCTTGAATAAGATGGCTCACTTGCTCGGCGGTCTGTTTCTATAATTGATTACATGGAGTTGTATTCTAATCTTCCTCCTTTTATATGTAACATTTTTTTTATTTTGGATCTTAGTTAATAAAATTTCGTTTACAATAAGGAAAAAAAAAACTAATATTGTAACTGTTAAAAGTATGGTCTTTAATTTCTTGAAAATATTTTAGTGAATTATATATAAAGTTGAATGTTTATAGTATAAGAAGCTGATGAGGGCGGCAGAACCCAAGGTTTTGTCATGCGTCCTCTTTTTCGTCGCATGTTTTCGTGAGAAATCATGAAAGTAGTTCAAATAAGGGGAAAATATCTAAATGAGCAATATATGGATTTCTGGAAAAAGAAGCTTAGGGCGGTTTACTAATTGGAGATTAAAAAAAAATGAAAAACCAAAGAATGGAAAATTAAAAAAAAAAAAAAAAGTTATTTGTATTGTTTTTCATTTGAAAACTTTAAATAGTTTTTTAGAAAATTTGAGAACAATTTTTTTTGAAAAGAAAAATAAAATAAAACATCTATCATATCACATAAAGTAAAAAAGACCATTAAAATTGGCACATTCTCTATATATGCATGCTACTCCTTCTAACTTCTTTGCACAACTCAATAAGTCAACCAACCAAAACTATAAATTCATAAGTTTTGTTTTGTTAGCAACTGCAAGATGAGGCATTTGAGTCCAAAGACCAAAAAAGGGAGGTAAGCTAAGGACTAAGGATATGTCTTATTGCATGTGGGTACTAATGTACGAGCATTTGAGGACATGTAGGTCAATTGAGACATAACATCTTGTGATTTACTTCACTAGTCTCCAGAACATAAGCAGTAATGAGCCCTCAAATTTTGCACACACGGACTTAGTTCACTGATTCATTAGGGATTTTGGGAGAAGAGAACAAGGTTGCCTCAAGCTTGACCCGGAAAAGCGCGGGCAACAACAGAAAGGAAGGGGTTCATGTAGTTGTTGTGTCCGCCCCCTTCTTGTTCGAAACTCGACAACCACAATATCATGATTATGTCAAAAGTGAGCATATCCCTTGTACACATACACCGATATTTGGCCCTGTGTCTAGTTTACATCCTTCCACGTGCTCTGTTGGCTACCTTTGGGAGAAGAGTATGTAATTATTTTCCAAACTTAATTAACTACATCGACAATACACTCTTTATTGTATTAATTGAAACAACGTAGACATGCAAGACCACCATGGTCTGTACAATTCCCTTATAAATTAAATGCCCTTTTAAAAATATTTTATCCTTTCTATTTAGTTTAATTATAATATTTATTATTTAATATTAGTCAAAATTATACTCTTGATAATGGAATTAAAAGTCATAAAATCATCTTGAGATAAAGAAAATAATTTATTGCTATAAATAGAATGCTAGCTCAATCCTTTTGGGACACTCATCATTCAAATTGAAACATTGACCATCCCAAAGATTAGCATAGTTCGTACAAATTGTAAAGGTGAGCTCAAGCTTTAGTTTGAAAAATAAGTTAAAAAATATTCAATTGCATCTATGTTTGACACAGTACTTATTCAAATATAATATAAAATCTTAACAAAAGATAAAAGTACAATTTAAAATTTCATTTAAAAGTAATATTAAACTTTCGATATTATTATTATTATTATTATTATTATTATTATTATTATTATTATTATTATTATTATTTTACACTTCTCATATTTAAATAGATATTTTTAGAAAACATAATTATAAAGTAAAATTTATAATGGATAAATAATAGATGTATCGAGTATCTAAACTTCTAATTTCAATGCTAACTAAGATTTATTAGGACTAGTTGTTTAAACCGATTTCACACAATTTTTTCATTATTTAATTAACTATAAAAATATGTGTTCTGAAAAGTTTTAATAAAACAGTTACGTTTGTTGGATGGTGGTTTGAAGAGTTGAGTCAGGTACATTTTGTTGTTAAATAATGTAGTGCTGACTGCTACGCAAGTATAAGAAAATAAAATTACGTTTTTGCTATTGGTTATAACTTGGGTAGTACGTGGATGGCATTTGATCCTAACAATTGGTATCAAAGCACGTCGCAGGTTCAAGCTGCTGGTAAGTAGTCTTAGAAGGGGATTAAGATTATTGAACAATAGCTTAAAGGATCAAGTCCAACATCTTATCAAGTATAAGAAAATCAAGTTATATATATATATATATATATATATATATATATATACACACACACAGTCGTACACATAGTGGTATGAGTTGCTTAGTTCGTCAATAGTTGTACGTAATTAGACCCATAAATTGGGGGATGAAACTTCCGATCCGTTGCATGCAATGTTTGTTAAGATTTTGGTATGAAAGTGTGAAGCCAAGTCAAACGTAGATTTCAACATTTTGTGCTGATTCAAAGCTTAACGTCATCACAGGAAATACCTGAACTTCTTCCTATCTAGCTTCAATTCGACCACATTGTATCCATTCAAACATATCCACCTGGATGGGCTAGCTAGCTCACTGTTGTTGATTTGAAAATTCCCATTCATATCTACCTCTTCCTATTTAATTGTTTTAACATAGTACTTATGATTCTTGTGAAATAATGTTGTTGTCAACCAACCGTTATCCTATTACTTTTATTGAAATAGTGTTTTAATTATTACGAGTAGTTTAATTTTATTAGTATGGAGTAGTGAACATAAATTATATAGGTTTAGGAACAAAAAAATTAAAGGTCAAATTAAAAGTGAGAAGGCAGGGCAGGGCGGCGATGGGTTTGACGTAAATGCGATTGATGGTTATTATCTGGTCACGTCTTCTCATTTAATAAAGGGAGATGACGAGGTGAAGGTGAGATAATGTATGTATGGTCCAAAGGGACAGTGTTATTCCCAGTCGTCTTTGGAACCACTGCACGTGGCCTGGCTACGTTTTTCTTCCCGGCCATAAAGCTATTATTATTGCAATTGCTGTTTTGTGGTCCTTCTCTACAGCGCCCACAACCCGGATACATGAATACATTATGAGGATAACCTATTCCTATTTTCACACCATAATTATTTCTGGTAAATCACCTAATTTACTGCTAATCAATAATCATCATGTTTTGCTTTTCAACTTTCCATTTTCAACGTCGTCACTCCAATGCCATTTCATTTCTTTTATCAGCTTAATTAATTTCTCTATTTTCGTGTTCACAACGTAATAAGTTGACAATTTAACTTTATTTTTTTCTTTTCTATTTTATTTTTGAAATGATTTTAAATTAAACAATTGAAAAATAGAAATATATGTGTAATTAATTAGATTATGTAAAAGATATAAATAGAATGACATCATATTGTAACAATATAATATATTATATTACAATAATCAATAATAAGTATATATTTAATTTAAATTCTATAAAGGCTATAATGATGATGATTATCTATCTTAGCCTCACTATATTAGGCAAGTAGGGATACATGCATTGTATTGTACAATTTGGATGATTATGTTACAAAACATTCCAAATTAATAATATATTTAATTAAGTTTTTCTA
The DNA here is from genome assembly GCF_003576645.1 of Ipomoea triloba. Lineage (NCBI taxonomy): Eukaryota > Viridiplantae > Streptophyta > Magnoliopsida > Solanales > Convolvulaceae > Ipomoea > Ipomoea triloba. The sequence goes on along the minus strand of NC_044920.1, from coordinate 385,272 downwards.
TTAATTACAGTTCTTACATATGAGTATTATGCATGTGTGTTTTGTTTGCCCTAATAAGCCTATTATTAGGCACATTAGGAACATCCTAAGACGAAAATGTGGATAATGTCATAAGGTTTCCTTATGCATGCTAAGAAATCAGTGTTTGACTTGTTTATACTGTTAGGTGAAAGCAAAGAGAATTAGAAACCTTTTTTTTTTGTCAAGTCATTTACACGGAAATGAGCATGCATAAGACATTAATTTGCTTCAACTCCTAAGTATCTGATATGGGGGTGTCTATACCAATCAGAGTATATATCATAGAATTGTATTAGTTAATTTTTCCAAATTATCAATAGAGTTAATACCACAAATGGTCCTTTTACTATTGGGCTAGTGCTTAATTATTTTAGTCATTGACTTTCAATTTGATTAAAACACGTACTTTGATTTTCATTTTTTTAACCACAAATAGTCTTCTGTTAATATTTCTGTTAAATGGGTGTTAAGTAGTCTAGAGGTATTATCATCAAATTAATTAATATGATTATGATTACCTCTTTTAGAGCATTATGTGGGTTAATTTAATATGAATACAAGTCATGGATTGCTCTTTTAGCCTAATGTCACGCCTATGCCCAATCCAAGTATCTCAGCACCATCAATTGTCATTGTTAAATAAATGCATTAAGGGGAAACCCTCAACCGAGTTGGTCACACAATTAACTTGATAACCACAAGCTTTCAAGTTTGGTTCTCTGTAGGGAGTTACCTATTGATATTCTTAGTTTGAGTTGATAAGCTATGGGTAATCTATATAGGCCGGTTTAATTACCTCAATGTAGTACTTGGCCTTCTAAGTCAAAAGGCGGGTTTCACCCAGACAATTAACTTGATAACCACAAGCTTTCAAGTTTGGTTCTCTATAGGGAGTTGCCTATTGATATTATTAGTTTGAGTCGATAAGTTATGGGTAATCTATATAGGCCGGTTTAATTGCCTCAATGTAGTATTTGGCCTTCTAAGTCAAAAGGCGGGTTTCACCCAGAGCACACATCTGGATTGCAAATGCTGACTTTCAGTAAATTAAAAAAAAAATATGTATTTTGACAATATTAAAAAATAAGTCTATCTCATAGATTTTAAATCAATAAGAATCTAATCTCATCTTAACTATATATATAATCATATTAATTAATTTGAAGATAACACCCCTAGATTTAACACACATTTTACAGAAATCTTAATTGATGACTATTTGTGGTAAAAAAAAAACAAAAATTAAGGTACATTTTTTGGTCGATTTGAAAGTTGATGACTAAAATAGTACTAATTTGACTCAATGATCAAAGGATCATTTGTGGTATTAACTCTTATCAATATATGGAACCAACTTTGTACATAAGATATAAATCAGTCTATAGTTGAGTCTTACGTCATACATTGTATGAGTTTAAATATTGTAACAGAGTCAATAGTATTCAAAAAAAAATTGTTATTATGGTGTTTTTTGTGCAGGTTTATTTAGAGATTAACTTTGTTTTTAGATTTTGGTGACCATTTTCAGACTTTATTTTTTGTAGTGTTGTTAAAGTCGAAAATATAATGGATAAATTGTATTTACCAAAAACAAATTGTTAAGCGTAGGTTTAATTTGGAGGACTAATTTTAACATTCCACCGCCGAAAGGTAACACTGGCTGTTAGGCAAGTATAAGAAATAAAATTGTGTATTCACTACTAATTTTAATTTTGTATGTGGTAGTAAGCGCTTGATCTTGACATAAATAATAAAATGTAGTTGTAACTTAAATAATAAAATGTAGTTGCTAATAGTAGAGACCAAAAGTATGTATCAATAGTTGATATCTTAACCATAAGTTGGTGTAGTTGAATGATGGGCTATTATTAAGTATTTTAATTGATTAATATGGTTCTCGTAACAAAGAATTGTTTAATTATCTGAAAATTATATCTTAAAAATCAATGATTATAATATAAGGTTCTAAATGTGCTTTTATAATTAGATGCAGTGATAACTTGTATATTGTTTTTTCTTTCTTATACATTCACAAATCTTTTTTTTTTTTGTGTCCTATTAGTACATAATGCATTAATTATTATATTTCTATTATTTTATTTCTCTTTATTATACTTTTACAATTTTTTCTCATAATAATTTTTACAACTTTTTCACATAATAATATTTATAAGACCATATATTTCTACATTTATTTTGATTATATAATTTTACCATTATATTTGTTTATTGGGTTTTTTTTTAATAAAAAATAACACATATTTGTAATTAGTAATTATAATTCGATTGTGGTGGTTTTATAATTATATAAAATATGTAATATATGTTGTTGTAGACTTAGAGTAGAAAACGGGGATTATAGGTCGTAGTAAACCTAGAATCAATTAGGCAATTTGAAATTTATCTTAATCGTATGTTTTGTATCGGGGTGATGAGTTTATACCGTTTAAAATATAATTTGGCGAAATTCGGAAATTTAGTTTAAGAGAGAAAAAAAAAAAAAAAAAAAAAAAAAAAAAAAAAAAAAAAAAAAAAAAAAAAAAAAAAAAAAAAAAAAA
>NC_044920.1:375054-382216 GCF_003576645.1 Ipomoea triloba | reverse complement strand
AAAAAAAAAAAAAAAAAAAAAAAAAAAAAAAAAAAAAAAAAAAAAAAGTAGACATATCGGAATGGTGACCGGGGGCAGCAGGAAAGTTTGATAGAGAATTGATTTTGCAGTGGACAGTGGTGAATGATGATAGATGAGAGGAGAGGAGAGGAGAGGAGTGGTGAGGGTACAAATGGTGTCAGATTTTTAACCTTAAAAGAACCAAACACCATCAACCTCAACTATTATGGTCTCGGACGTTTTGCCATTTTAGGAAACCCTTTACCATCTCATCTACTTTAAATTTAAATTCACCACTCACCACTAACCCCTCGCCCTTCCCATGCTAATGTGCTATTGCCTACTACCTATACACCCTTCTTAAACTTTGAGCAAATTTTTTTTTTTTTTTAAATTAAGTGTGTTGGGGTGGGGGGATTGGAGAGTAGGCAAAAATCAAATTTAATTTTAACTTAATTAACAAGCTAAGTGAATTCATTAAAACATATATAATTGCATAACATGAGTAATTAGACTTGAACCACATTATTTATAATTTTATTTTTTATAATATTTTATTTATTGTTAGTGAATACATTTTATATATTCAAATATTAAATTAAAATTTTATTTATGAAAAAATCCGAATAAATAATTAGACGTTTTCTATGTTGTCAGTTAGTATTCAATGTTTATAGTACTGAGTATAACCGTATGTACTACTCTATAAATTTTTTGTATTGGGGGAAAGTATTGGTGCTAACAATATCCCGTACATTGTATATATGATTATATCTAATACTATTTACATAATAGTCAATCATATGACGATTCTCCTTGAGCCAGCTCACGTGCATCTCGAAATAAGTGGAGATTAATCGGGTGGACTCGGATCATTAAACATGCGGAGAAAAATCCAAAACCCGTCGGGAATTCAAAAAGGAAATCTCAAACAATTTTGATCCCATCTCATTATTTTTATTGACTTATTTGTATGTAGTTGTTTCCATGTGTCACTCCCATCATCTTTGCCCCAACTTTACTAAAGCCTATATATATATAGTGCCTAGCTAAGTAGTAGCTATAGACAGCCTCTCAAACTCTACCCTCGATCTATGGCTAGCTCTAGTAACTATGGTCTGTCATTTCACAAAATTCATATTAGAATGGGAGAATGGGTGAATATTGTAAATTCCGGCCGGCCTGGGCAGTTCCTCTGTTGTCTGCGTGATTCTTGGGTGATGTTTGGTGAAACACACGTTGTGACATTGGCTAAAAAGCCTAACTCTCTGCTTCATGACTTTGTTTTGACCACCCATATATATATCATCAGATCATATCAGTATTTATTCACAATCTAATCTTTAATCTCTACCGTATATATATATTTTATAAGACCATGGATTAGGGTATATGGTGAATCGTAGTTCAAAAATTATTTATCTACCGTTAACCAAGTATATGTCTTCAATTAACAAATTATGTGTCTTTAACTAAAGTGAAGACACATAATATTGATGGAATAATCAGGACCAGGTAGCACGAGTGGAGCAGAACGAGTACCAAGAGCCGGAGTCAGCCGCGTGGCCGGGATCGGCCCTCGGCCACGGGCTGATCATGACTCGGCCGAGTGGCGGGGTCCGTGGTCTTGGCGCGCCTGAGTCTCGCGGCGGTGGTTGCGGTCCGAGGTCGTTTGATGCATTTTCCCTTCGATTTGTCCAGATCTATTGGATCTAAACCAGTATAAAATCATGTGATCTTGTCTCATTAAGACATCTACTTTTATCCTAAACACTTTTGTCTTGTTATTACCTAAGTCTACCTTTGTAATAGCGTTATTCATCATTAATATGAACTTAATCCCCGTGATTACTATTTGTGTTCTATCTTGTCAACCCCATAAATTTTATCGGGTTTATTGATTCGGTTGACCCGGGTTAATTAAATCCACCAAATATGTTAACTACGACAGACACATAATATGTAGTTATATATTATGTGCATGCATGCAATTAACATATTATGTGTCTTCAATTTATTTACTGACACATAATTTATTAATTGAAGGCACATAATATGTTAACTACAAACATATAATCTCAATGTCATTTTGGACCAGAATCTACTAGGTGAACATGGCCCATGATATAATTTGTCATTTTATACATAGTAAATAGTATTAACTAGTCAACTATTATGTAGTGTGATGACACTTTTGTTACAATTCCAATTGGGTGGTCACATGATTGAACTTTGATGGTCAGCTAAAAAAGATTGAGAAAGTATAAAACAGATATTACATTGTAAAGAATTATGACTTATGAGTGTTTAAAAAAAAATAGTATTAACTATATCTGTGTAGTATTTTTGGGTGGTCGAATACTAAATCCATTCAAAAAATCAAAGGCAGAACATTCTTATATTAAAACATAACAATTATAAACAAAAAGAACAAAATTATAATTTGGTTAACATGCATCTAGAGTATTGAATTGTTGTAAGAATCATTATATTATATTATATAGCTTTGCATCAAGGAATTGATGGGGACATAATCCTAATTAATACCATTTTGTCTCAACTCTCACCATGTCACTGTCAAACAGGGGTTCCGATCCCTTCTCCCTTCACCTCACCCTTCATGATACCATTATATTAATTGTTCGTATGTGTGAGTATAAACTTAACTAACCCTTATTATGACAATGACAACCACAATATAATAATAATAATAATAATAATAATAATAATAATAATATCATCGTTTAATCTCATACTTACATATTATAAAAATATGAAAAATTAAATGACCACAAGCTTCTTCAAACCAGATACGGCACCCATAGTCTCAACCAAGAGGGTGTTGGCAAATTCGTCACATTCTAATATGAGAATCATATATGCTCTATCCAGCCACTCAACAACTCCTTTCAGGTCCCGCAAATCACCCTTTCATGAGTTTTAATATATATGTACTATAGTGTTTAATTCTCATATCTCTGATTAAGTTGGAAGAGACCCACACAATTTCATTTACGTTTCAAGAATATATTAAACAATACTATTTTTTGTATAATAAGTTGGAAGGGACCCACCAGATCAGATTAACCTATGTTCTTTCAAGAAAAACAATGAGATTGGTTTATAACATGTATGTATGCTTGCCATTCTAAATTATTATATGCATATAAAGATGTAAGTTTTTTGAATTGGATCAAAATATATTAACAAATCACATGCATGCCCTAATAATGCATGTGTCATTTTCACGTTTTTTTTATTAAGAGACTTGAATCCTCAGAAGTACCCTCCTGCATTCTCACTAATAAATTATCATGTGTCATTAAACAAGTCTGTTAGGCTTCTCATCAGAACGAAGTACTTTATGGTAGTACTCCCATGGTAGCTAACTTGACTTGAATTGGCACTATCACTCAAATTTTTTATTTTTATGTTTATATTATAAGGCTGTCCTCAACCCTACCAATCTCCTCCTTTTTAATCTATGTGGCAAGAGAGAGTTTTTTTATTTACTATTATTTAATGCCATGTGTGTTGCAATAGGAGAGAGAAATTGCTAAATTAGCAAGAGGAGAGAGAATGAAAAATTGGGAGAAAAAACATGGTAAATTGATTTGTGTACTTTTTTATTTCCTATTATATTATTTAGTTATTATATTTATAATATAATATGCAAATTTCAAATAGAGAAAAATTTACAAATTTGATGATGTGGAGGTGGGACCCAATTTTGAAAGTGAGAGAAATTTCTGGGTTAAGGATAGCCTAAACTACATGTTTATACATTTAAAACCATGCTATAGAGATGAGTAATTACTCCTCCAAATTAGTCATTTCTTGACATATTATCTTTTTATGGGATACATACATTATTCCATATTAACTCACGATCAGGCCTGATCTTATCATTTTATTGGTTCACGCGTAACAACAAAAATAGGTCCTACATGAAATTAATATATATTTTCACAACTAAAATTTAAATTACAAGAGAAAAAAATACTAATGTTAAATAACTTAAAATAAGATTAACAAGTTTTTAACAATTTTACATACATGTAAAATTGTTAAAAACTTGTTAATCTTATTTTAAGTTATTTAACAATTTTACATACATTCTTCTCAAAAAAACAATTTTACATACATACTAATAATCATGAAAAAAAAAATTTGCATGCTTCTCTAAATGCAAAACAAACAATAAATGCATCAATGCCTTCATAAATAAAGAATTATAGTTTATAAAAATGAATAAACAATTTAAAACGAAATAATCTTATAGACAATCACATTGTTATCATAATAAATAAAAATTTATAAAACAAAACTTACAAATAAGAGTGGAGCACGAAATTTTAATGACTTAGGCAGAAAAAAATCAAAACACTTTAAAACGTGATAAAAGATTATCACAACAAAATATAAAACATAATTAATTGGATAAAATGATTCAAATAGAAAACACATTATAAATCACACATATTCTCTATTGATAAGATATTTATAAATAATTTTTTTTCTTTTATTTAGATCAATTTCAAGTTTTTTTTTTTCTAAATTAATTTGAATATGATGACGGATAATTGAATTTCTAAACTACATTGACTACATAATTCATAAAAAGTAGCATATCTTTTAAAATATTTTTCATAACTAAATCACATACAAGATATATTCCATATAAATTAATTAATTAATTTTAAATAATTTTTACCATATATAACTCATTATAACGTTCACAAAATAACACATGTTATAATTATAAGTAGTAAATTACTCAAATAGAAATAGATTCAAAATTTGATATTGAGTTAATTCCATTTTTAATTTGGTCATAGACTCATAGATTTATAAGTGGCAGTTCACTTTTAGTCATTCTTTTTCAGTATTTTTAGAAACATCTTCCTTTGGTCCTAGTATTATTGTAACATTGACCATTTTTGGTTCTCCATCAACAAAATCGTTTCAATTCCATAAAATACAACTTAAAGGCATTTAAGTCTTCAATTATGATTTTAAAAAAATAATAAAAAAAAAATTATAGCGGGTCAATCCACTTTGTATTCTAAAATCAAAATGTTCTTGTATTTAACAATATTTAAACGATTTTGTTGACAAAGTACCAAAAATGGTCATTCCACAAGAATACTAGGACCCAAAGGGTTATGTTATGAAAAAGGACTAAAAGTGGACGGGTACCTATAAATATATGACCAAAAATAGAATTTAATCTTTATATATATATATATATATATATATATATATATATATATATATATATATATATATATATATATATATATATCCTCTTGTAAAAAGTGAGTACTGGTCTCAGCCGTTTATTAGGGTTCATAAATGGTTGAAGGTTTTAGTAAAAAATGTAAGATTAAATTTATAATTATTGAAAACTTTTAAGAGCGGAATTAATTTTACAATTATTGCAAATTTGAAAGTTTAATAATATTAAGATCCTATCCTTTGATTTCTTAAGATGTAGGGTTTAAATTTGTCCACACTTTTTACAGGATAATGTGATCTCTCTCTCTCTCTCTCACACACACACATATGACACACATTTTACTGTGGACCGCGGTCCACCAAGCATTGTGGTCCAAGTGACAAAATGACGTCGTTTTAATTAATGAAAACAGACAGATGAAACGGCCTTCGTTCTGCGCAACTGCAATTACCTTTGAACACAATTGCAGTATCAGTTCAACACAACTGCAATATCAGTTCAACACAACTGCAGTATTAGTTCAATACAACTGCAATTTCAGACGGATGAAACGACCTCAACACAATTACAGTTCCAGACGGATGAAATGACCTCCGTTCCGCGCAACTACAATTCCCTTTCAACACTACTGCAGTATCAGTTCAACACAACTGTAGTATCATTTGAGATGAACTGTAGTATCAGTTACGGAGATTTACGGGAGCCGTTTCTCTCACTTATTGAAACGACGTCGTTTTGTGACCTTGGTTCACAATGCATTGTGGACCGCGGTCTACGGTATAACGACTGCATATATGGGGTAGTGGGATGGTGGGCCCCTTTCAAGTGTGGGCCCTAGGAAAGGCCCAATAGATTCACGATTGGGTCAACTAATTCACAAGTAATTCATAAAAAAAAATTCGTTCTTTAATTCAAAAATGACTAATAGAGAGTGATAATTGTAGGGGTGAAAATAATTTTCCATACTTTTATTACTTTTTCAAAAAAAAAAAAAAACTCACGGCCTCACCTATTCTTCAACAAGTACTTATTGTTAGTCCAAAGGACATTGACATTTCTCAATCTATGATGTTCGTTATCATCTAGTCTTGCTACATCATTTGAATTAGCTAATAGCTAATAGGGGATGTGTTAGTTATTTCGACTAATTGATAATATTAGTAATTTTGTAGACAAATATTTTGTAAATTAGTTAATTAATGTTAGTTGGTGACATGGGAAGTGACTTATTTATTTATTATTTAACTATTGTTAAAGTATTTTTAAATTGAAAAAATATATTTTTAAATAATTTAATTTTAAAATTTATTATTATTGTTGTGTTTTAACTACTTTGTTTAATTATAAAATAATAATAATAATAATAATGATAATAATAATAATAATAATAATAATAATAATAATAATTCAACATTAAAAATATAAATAAAAATATAATAACTATAGATTTGGCAAGACCCCGACCCGTTGAACAATACCATTGATTTTTAACGGTGTTTGTTTATAATAGCGAGACTGATTGACAGGTCTATTGACATTGTTGGTCCTTCTTTTGAATATAATTTAACTCCTAGCAAAGCTAGTTAATAGGCTATTGGTCTCGTTGATCATGTTAGTTTAGATTAACCAAGAACTTTGCAAAAGATTAACGTATTTAAGAATCAAAATACCAACAATACGTTATCTTTTCGGTCATATCTATAGTAAGAATTGTTTTATTATTATTATTATTATTATTATTATTATTGTTATTATTATTATTTTGCCAAGCACTATATCATATATGGTACCTTAGTACCTTACATTATTGAGTAAACCACGTGAAATTTTCAATTTTCTCGGAAATAAATACTTTAATTTCTTGAATTACGATCCACCCCCACCCGCCCACCCGCCCACCCGCCTACCCCCTCTCGAGTCTAG
>NC_044920.1:363892-374724 GCF_003576645.1 Ipomoea triloba | reverse complement strand
GAGAAAAAAAAAAAAAAAAAAAAAAAAAAAAAACAATTTAAATATGCCCATGAAAATTGTGGATCAATCAAACACAGTAGCGTTTGGTTTGGTATGCTCAAATAAAACATGAAAAGGGAATGAATCAAGAAATTTAACATTCTTTTTCCCATTTTTTTTCTAATTAAAAACATTTGTAATCATTCTTTCATGTAAATTATTATTCCCTTTATGTAGGTAAAGAAGATAAAATATGTGTGGATTGGAACTCAGATTCTTAAAGAATCAGAATTCCTATAAAAATATGTATACCGAACACATGAATGGAATGACAGATAGATTGTGCCAAACCTTTGGAAAAAAAATTGAATTACAAAGCACTTCTAGTCTAATCACTATATACCTTAGTTTTCTATTCATTTTTAAAATTTTATTAATGAAAATAAATTTATTGTAAACACAATTAAGAAATCAATGATAGAGAAGGCATAAATTTGGCTCTTAAAGAAACAGGGATATGCAACAAAATCAAATTAAAAAATAGAATTCTCCCCGCCCTTCTTTCTTCCACTAAAAGGAAATTAAAAGAAGACTGGCTTGTAGCGATCCTAGAAAGATAGTCTCATTGATCCTTCGCCCTCATCATAAAGACCGTAAAAAGTTACGTTGCTGCCTAGTTGAGGAATGATGCAATAACCCTATTGAGAGTTTGTTACAATATGGCTGTAACGATTGACTATACTTTGAGTGATCATTGAAACTCTAGGAAGTAAAGGAAAAAAACATGAATGCGCTTCAAGTGGTAATAACCAAACTGGCAAGATAACATGAAACTGTATGAATTATTTATTTATTTTTTTAAGAAAGGTTTGAAATAAAATTCCTCTAAAAATAGGTTTAGTAATTTCTCGGTTAATCTAAGGAATGTGATACCAACATTTTTCATAGACACATTAATTTTCTATGACACAATAGATTACTCAATTTATTGGAGCACTCAAATAAATAATTTAATTCAACAAACTTGAACAAAGATAAATCACTCTAAATTTGAGTGGAAGAGTTGACAGAATTTAGAAAGGCGGATAAATAGTACTAAGGAAGAGATTGGAATATAATATTTTATCTCTCATTTTTTACAAGTCAAATAAACCTGAATTAGTGATTGATTAATTTGACTAAACAGGTTTGAGAAGGATTAGGTATAGTAGGAAGAAAAGGAACATGACATGGATGGGAGAGGATTAGTTGATTATGTTTGAGATAAATGAGATTAGTTATGGGTTTTAAGTATAGGGCGGACAAGGAGATGTTATTCAAATTGGGATATTTTAAGGTAAAACATTATGGTCCAAATTAGAGGAAAACAATTAAGAAGTAAAAAATAAAATAGGAAAGACATACCATTAAGAATGCTACTTTGAAATGTCTGTTTTCAGTTACATTCATGACTTGTGAGCTGTAATGGAAAGTGACCTTAAAGGAGGCCAGATGACAAGTTACATCCATGGCCGATTAAGGGAGGGAGTATTCAACTTTTGCTATCTTTTGCCAGTGAAGCATCCATATTTTATTTTCACTTACCTTTTATTAACTTGTAACTAACTGGCACCACTCTTTTTTTTTTTTTTTTTTTGAGTACTAGTATCTGTTCATAGCTACTTTTTCAACGGTCCGAATCCACTCCCTTCCATGTGGGAGTAGAAACCGGGTGCCACTAGACCACAAGGTCTTTGGCACTGACACCACTCTTTGTGCTTCAATAAATTTAAATGCGTTTGTAGACATAATCTAAATGTCATTTTGGATCATGATCCACAATGCAAGGTGGACTCTAGTTCATAATATAATTTGCCTATGGGAGCAGCTCAGCCAGATTGACTTGGTAACCACAAAGTTCCAAATTCGACTTAATGTTTGAACCAGTTGGGCTGCGGCTTGCAAGGTCAAGTCCAACATTATGCTATCGAAACGTGGCATTGACTGCTACGCAAGTATAAACAAATAAAATTGCGCATTCAGTACTAGCTATAACTTTTGGTATAGTGATAAATGTTTGATCTTTAAGAATTGGTATTAGAGCAGGGACAGAGCTGACCAACCGTGTGCCTGTGTTGAGTTATTGATAACTTAGGCTAGAGTGCACATTCAAATAGCTATCTCTAGACTTTCATAAATAAAAAATAAGGGGCAATATTTTTATCGATCTATTTTGCAGTTTCTCCTTTAATTCTCCACCAAGTTATGCACAAATTTCAGTATTTTATCTTTTTAGTCAATTTTTTTTTTTTTTGTAAAAAGAAATGTTTTTTTTTTTAGGTAAATTTGAAGTCCAAGAAAGATGACAAATATTGAAGAAATATCGTTTTCAGACACATACAGGCCCCAAGTTCTCAACTATTACTTTGTTGTCATGCATAGTAGCCATGCACAATCCTTAAAAATAATTGAGGATGTGGGTAGAAATTCTATGGCCTTTCCGTACGATGAATTATTAGAGGGATTCATGTTTTTATGCACAACTGTAAAGTGAATAGGTAATATTTTGAAGTGTACTCCAGAAATTGTATTTTTACATGTCATTAAATGCATTTTGTAATATTGTTCAATATATTATATAGTATTGGTCTGTGCATTTTAAAGTATGAGATATTTACTAATATGACACCATATTTTTCTTTGTGTTTAGAGTCAATGATCATTCCCATATCGTAGTTTTCACTCAAGCGGCATCCCATTGTTTAAGAATGAACTTATTAGTTTAGTGGATGAAAAACGTCACTTAAGACATGTTTCTCGTGGTAGGGTGGGGATTCGATTTCTGCCACGAACATTGAACGTTTAGGTTTGGGTTGGGACTCTTAATTTGTGCGAGAAAGCAAACAAATTTATCCAAAAAAAAAAGAGTAAATATATGTTAGTACCTAGATTTATGGTCTTATAATTTTTATGCTTATTGAGTGTATATTGCACTACAAATATTGTGCTATCATTTTTATTGGACGAGATTATCCTTAAACCATTAATCTTCCGTAAGTATATATTAACTACTATCATAATTATATTTAATAATTTATCATATCTAAAATTCTATACTAACAATTATTAATCATACTATAATTATTACCAAATTATTAACTTTACTTTTTAATATAATATATAATATGAATTTTATGACTAAATTTTATCTTTTTTAAATTTACACTATTATTTTCTAAAAATTTGTCAATATAACTATAATTTTAACATTAAATATTAATATTGAATATTTATTTTTGTGTATCGCGTATAAGAAAGATTGAAATGTAAGAAACGGAATAAAAAGAAAAAGTGAATTGTTCCAAAAAAAAAAAAAGTGAATTATTCTGTACAAGTTTGACTATTGGCTATTGCATTGTGAAAGCACAAAAAGGGGCCCACTCGTCAAAGTTAAAACTTGCAGTCCATTCAATTAATGCAATAGGTGACAATGCATTGACAAGGTGACCTTCATATGGACAATCTTAACCTTGGGCCCAAGCCCACATTTTAGGGGCCCTTAATACAACACTCATGTCATGTTTGGCACATTGTACGAATTTCACAGAAAATAAAATTAGTAAATACAATTTATATTTATCAATTGGTCAAACAATTAGTTTGCTAACCATAACGTTCTAAATTCGGCTCTCATCCACTAATCTTCTTGGTTTGAACTGCTCAACTATGAATAATCTAAACTGATTTATTTCTTTGTAGTTCTTGACAGGCTATGGTCACAATGCAAACTTATTTATGTTGCAGGAGTATAAGAATGTCATAGTAAGATTGACCCCCCCCCCTCTCCCGCCCGCGCGTGCTCTATAACATGACCATTCCGAAGTCATTTTTAGTGTACTATATGTTCATTTTTAAGTAGCGCACTAAAAAATAAATTTGCAGTATACTAAAAGTGGACATATATAAAAATATAATGAACTTACTAAAAATGAACATGTATATTAGTGTCTACATTACAATATGTACCATGATCCACGGTATAATGATTTGTCCAGTATCCTTAGACCACCATTAACAAGAGTTGAATAAATAGGTAGAGCACGCCTTACAGTATCTTCCCCATAATTATTATGGATATTAATGGGACCACCTTTGAAATTCTTATAGTATTCTCCAACAAATACCTCCTCCTAGTCAAGTGTTTTTAGTTAGATTAAGGGCAAAGCTTGCACTAAATAATGTGGATTATGACCTTTGATCAATATACCACAGGGAAGGGAACAAAATATTTGAAATTTGTTATTCCTCAAACACGTGTGAATGAGAGTGTGTGTGTACTAATTTATTAATTGTAATTAGTTTGTTGTGAAGTCTGAAGATAGAGACAGGCAATAATGTTGCGTATGTCTGAAAGCGAAAGCGAAAGCGATTATTAATGGTTGGATGCATCTGTCTTATCAATACAGCCATTATGTACAACCAGATTCCCCAATAGCTAGGAAAGTGTTCACATTTCATTTTGTTCTTACATTGTCCAATTCCATTTATTATCAACTTGTCATAATTCAAATATATGTTCAGTTTTTTCAAAACACATCTTAGGAACATCGTTGATTTCTAATGTCAATATTTATATCACCAAAAAACTATATTAATTCAAAACATATAGGGCCTTGGCAACCATATTTGCAGATCATTTAACTAAAGCAAGGCAGAGATTAGAGAAAGCTCTAACTAGCCGGTCGAGCAAGGATTCAAGGAAACAAGGGAGTTGAATTTATTATTATGGACTAGAATTTATTATTAAGTTGTATGTGCATGTTTATCTACTTGATGACCTGAGTGGTCCAAATACTGCTTCTGGATATGACATCATCTGAATATATAAATGTGGAAGAAGCAATAAATAAGCAGGCCAAGTGGTCCTGAAGCTGAACTGAATTGAATATTAATCTCTGCCCAGAAGTCATTTATTTTATTTTGCTGTGAGTTATAAATTCTCTTCATCTCTTTATTATATATATATAATTCCTTCATGAATATAATAAGCTATAAGCCCCCTGGAATCTAGGAATCAAATAATAATCAAGCCAAGAAAGATGCTTTTAACCAACAAGAAAGAGTATCAGATCCACATTGGAACAAAAGTATCATCTGAACACAGCATTTCCATGAGCAGGAGTTTAGGACATGCATACCAGTCTATCATATGGCTAGATCGAACAAAGTTTATTAACGTTAGTTTTAGCAAAGGGCGGGCGGGCTACAGGCTACTCCCACCTGAATGTGAGCGTTTGATGAGAGCTGCTATCGGGTGCGCTTTGCAACATTTCATCAGAAACTCCTCCCGGGGGCTTGGTTTCAGGTTCTTGAGAGAAAGAATAGTGGGTGCTTAGACCTTCATAGTGCAGGGTGTGGGGTAATGGCTGTGCCTGATGGGGAGTAGTAGGGTCGGGCTGCAATGCGTGGCTGAAACCGATCTCCCTCGTGACAGCAGGAGCGGATGACAGAAGAGAGAGAGCACGATGATCAGAGTCATCGTAACCACCATGGAAGACCCTTTGCCTGCTGCTGTTACTAATATTGTTTCCTGATGCTGCTGAATTATTCATGTTGATGTGGGGTTGGGAGATTGAAGCTTCGGGGAAAATGCGGTCACTCCCACCTTGCATGAACTGGAACTGATTCACTTCTTTGTAGTCGTGATGATCCTGGAAGGTTTTTTGTCTGTCAATGTAGTTAAAGTGCTGTTGGTTGTTGTAGAGCATCATGTCGTTCTCAGCTTGGATCACCCCCGACGACCATGCAGAAGCACTCGGAAACATTTGATGAGAACTACCAAACTGAAGAAGCTTTGCACCTGCTAAACAATCATATATAGTTTACTATCTTCTTATGAAAGGAGAGGAAACATCCTCATCATCTATATATATGTAGTTGAACAGATTATAATTAAGCTAACCTTGTTGACTAGGAGAATAAAGCATTCCTGAACTTTTGTTGAGATTGTCTGGCTGAGGCTTCCTTCGTCGCTTGTTGTGACCATCCAGACGTTTTCTGCAGCTCCGTTTTCCCTCATCAAATTCTGTCAAAGAATGAAACCTGCAAAAGTAGCTCAATCTTGAGACACATACAAGAGTTTCTGGATTGGCATTTTGAATCGGTCTAAGCAACGAATTGAATGCCCTTATGAATTCCTTTAGTTATGAATCATATACTGAATTTTTTCAAAGTTAAAAAGAGCAATGCAGTAAACAAAAACATACTATAAGACTATAAGAGCTATGATGATATGTTTTCCCGGGAGTTGAGCTAAAACAATTATAGAACCAGAAGATGAAACCATCACAGAGAATTTGATCTGAAAAATAGTTCACTATCAAAATCAAAATCAAAGATCTCGTGGTTACCTACTACATTGTTGGCAGAACCTGAGCTCACGACCTCCAACCGTGACCTTTGCAGTCTTTGAATGGAGCTCACAAACTTTATGCCGACGATGATATTCTCTACACTGACTGAGGTCAGCATTACACCCATCAACCAAGCAATTAGCAACCTGCACAGCATTACCTGGTGCCTTGGCCCTCTTTGATGAAGAGGATGATGATTCCATCACCAAAAAAAAAAAAAGTTTTTCCTAATACACTAGCCCTTTTGTTACAACTCCTCTAAATTTCTCCCCCCAAGTAAACAATGCCACAAGTGAATTTCACCAAGTTGCCAGTGCAGCTAAGTTTGAAGCAAGTTTTTGTATTGCAGACAAGCACCTCAACCACCTTACTGATATATATACTCAGAAACCTGATTTGAATTACAGGACAAAATATTAACTGTAGTATTCAAGGGCATAGATTATCAACAAAGAAAAAGCAAAACATGTAACAATCTCTTCATCCTCTGACTTTTATTTGAGGTGCCCTAGACAGCTTTACACTGAGAATTTTTTTTAAAAACATATATGCGAAGTTGCCTAACTACAAAAGCCAGTTAGGGTATAAAGTTCTTGAATACAATAAGTCATTTTATAATAGAAAGGTGACAGATTTTTCTTTTCATCAGCTAAATACAACCCACAACAAATTGAATAAATAAACTATGAGCATAAATCCATGTTAGGCTTAGGCCATTCCATTGAAGAGGAGTTTGAGTTTTAATGTTGATCTTACTTTAATTTCAAACAGTTTATGAAAAGTTATGTGCATAAATGGTTAAAAATCTGCAGAATCAAGAGAAAGTTGCAATTATGCAAACCCATCTGTCTCCATCTCTAAAAAGAAGGAAGATTTCCAACCCCACTTTATCTGGTTATTGAATAGAAAGAAAGCACAGTTTACAACAGAGAAGGAAGTTTGGAAAGAGATAAGCAAAGAAGATGGGGGAAAAAGAAAGGTCATGACTTTATTTTGTCTATAATACCTTGATTGCTATATCAGTTAAAACCCAATAATACCCATTATTATCATGAAAAGCATGAAAACAGTTTCTTGTACAGATGTTATTTACAAAAAATAAAAATAGCAGTAAAAATACAAAATAAAAAATCTTGAATATGGGCACTGGAGATACCTCAGAAATCAAGTAGTTCTTTGTCAAAGCTGATTTCTTTTGCTTTTTTTTTTTTCTTTTGTTTTTGAGGGTTTTGGAGACTAGTAAGCAGTTAAAGTTGCAGAGATGGCAACCAATAATGCACCAATTCAGAAAATGAGACAAGCAAGCAAGAAGGTGAAGTAAAATAGATCAAAATAATAATAATAATACATATATGTACACACAAGTACAGAAGCTAGGAAGAAGCTAAGCTAGTTGCAGCAGTAAATGGGAAGACTTACAGATAAGTGGCAAAGGAAGAAGACTACCCCCATTTGGTCATCTCAGCCATTCATTTTCTGGTCATTAAAGTAGCAACTGGCAAAAGCTAGTTTGAGTGTGGGAAGGGTCAAGGGTGAATTGAGTGTTGGTATAAAAAAGGCTACTGGCCTGGGAGTTTATGTTTGCTAACACCATATATAAAAAGCAAGAAAGCCAAGCATTAAGTCATTAATTAATTGCCATTAAATATAACTACACAATTATATATGCAGTAAAGTACACTATAACTTTATAAAGTGTTCTATATTATTGTTATAAATAAAAAACCAAATTCTAAATTATTAGGGCAAATCAGCTTAGTGTATCTAGTGGGCATTAAATATACACACGCATAAAGAACAATGGTATGAAATTTGTTTATGCATGTGCACAAATAATAATCTATTTTGCAGTGTGGTTGGTAGCATCATTACTTTCTTAACAATAGTAGGTATATATATTAATTTATATTTTTAATGTAATATAGAAAATTAATCATAATATACAAATAATTAAATAAATAAATGTCACATCTTCTTTTATAACAAAAATAATTACTCCATACATAATTTATGTTTATCTTACTTTATAATCTAACAATAACACAAATTGATAGAGATACACTCCTTCGTATTCGCGAGAATGAAATTTAATCCTTTATAATTATAATTTTTTAATTGATTACTGCATATTAATAATATATATGTTTTATTATTATTTTTTTAAATACAAGCTGAAAAAAACATGATGCAACCTCTTTCTTAATTAAATCACTTGATACTTTTTGCAGATAATTTAATAAGATTAAGTGAAAAAACACATATATAAATGATGAATAGAGCTGAGGAAATAGAAACAAAGGAAGGAACAAGGTAGGGGTACTCTCTCATTCCTTTTTAGGTTAATAACCTTGATCTAAGTGATTTAATTAAGATAATATAAGAAGGGACATTAATGTAATTAAATAGCTTCGGGTCAAAGAGAAAAACCATAATGCAGTGGCAATGAAAGAGACAGGGTGTGGATTGGGTGTCTTAGAAAAGAGGAGACTGTAATATATATATATATATATATATATATATATATATATATATATATATATATAATCAAGTGAGAAATCATGCTCCTGGTGATAACTTGTGGACAAATTCAAATCATTAATCTAACTTTGTAATATTTATGAAAATAACCCATTCATTTTACTTGATTTCTCATCCATAAGATCTTGTAAATCAATAATTTGGCTTCGTCCACAAGTTCTCCCATGGGGAGTGGTTTCATCATTTTCATAAATATTACAAAGTTTTATTTANATGCAAACCCATCTGTCTCCATCTCTAAAAAGAAGGAAGATTTCCAACCCCACTTTATCTGGTTATTGAATAGAAAGAAAGCACAGTTTACAACAGAGAAGGAAGTTTGGAAAGAGATAAGCAAAGAAGATGGGGGAAAAAGAAAGGTCATGACTTTATTTTGTCTATAATACCTTGATTGCTATATCAGTTAAAACCCAATAATACCCATTATTATCATGAAAAGCATGAAAACAGTTTCTTGTACAGATGTTATTTACAAAAAATAAAAATAGCAGTAAAAATACAAAATAAAAAATCTTGAATATGGGCACTGGAGATACCTCAGAAATCAAGTAGTTCTTTGTCAAAGCTGATTTCTTTTGCTTTTTTTTTTTTCTTTTGTTTTTGAGGGTTTTGGAGACTAGTAAGCAGTTAAAGTTGCAGAGATGGCAACCAATAATGCACCAATTCAGAAAATGAGACAAGCAAGCAAGAAGGTGAAGTAAAATAGATCAAAATAATAATAATAATACATATATGTACACACAAGTACAGAAGCTAGGAAGAAGCTAAGCTAGTTGCAGCAGTAAATGGGAAGACTTACAGATAAGTGGCAAAGGAAGAAGACTACCCCCATTTGGTCATCTCAGCCATTCATTTTCTGGTCATTAAAGTAGCAACTGGCAAAAGCTAGTTTGAGTGTGGGAAGGGTCAAGGGTGAATTGAGTGTTGGTATAAAAAAGGCTACTGGCCTGGGAGTTTATGTTTGCTAACACCATATATAAAAAGCAAGAAAGCCAAGCATTAAGTCATTAATTAATTGCCATTAAATATAACTACACAATTATATATGCAGTAAAGTACACTATAACTTTATAAAGTGTTCTATATTATTGTTATAAATAAAAAACCAAATTCTAAATTATTAGGGCAAATCAGCTTAGTGTATCTAGTGGGCATTAAATATACACACGCATAAAGAACAATGGTATGAAATTTGTTTATGCATGTGCACAAATAATAATCTATTTTGCAGTGTGGTTGGTAGCATCATTACTTTCTTAACAATAGTAGGTATATATATTAATTTATATTTTTAATGTAATATAGAAAATTAATCATAATATACAAATAATTAAATAAATAAATGTCACATCTTCTTTTATAACAAAAATAATTACTCCATACATAATTTATGTTTATCTTACTTTATAATCTAACAATAACACAAATTGATAGAGATACACTCCTTCGTATTCGCGAGAATGAAATTTAATCCTTTATAATTATAATTTTTTAATTGATTACTGCATATTAATAATATATATGTTTTATTATTATTTTTTTAAATACAAGCTGAAAAAAACATGATGCAACCTCTTTCTTAATTAAATCACTTGATACTTTTTGCAGATAATTTAATAAGATTAAGTGAAAAAACACATATATAAATGATGAATAGAGCTGAGGAAATAGAAACAAAGGAAGGAACAAGGTAGGGGTACTCTCTCATTCCTTTTTAGGTTAATAACCTTGATCTAAGTGATTTAATTAAGATAATATAAGAAGGGACATTAATGTAATTAAATAGCTTCGGGTCAAAGAGAAAAACCATAATGCAGTGGCAATGAAAGAGACAGGGTGTGGATTGGGTGTCTTAGAAAAGAGGAGACTGTAATATATATATATATATATATATATATATATATATATATATATATATATATA